>NW_009597293.1:25743-40352 GCF_000690535.1 Cariama cristata
CCTGCTGAAGGAGCCCATCATGATATTGCAGTAATTGGTAATCTTGTGACCACCTATCTGTGTATTGAATTTTGTGATTTAAGTGAGCATATTGATAACCAGCCTTTGCTTTTTTCTGCATAAATGTTAGGGTGCCAGGCTTATACTTTCCACATAAAAGAGCAGCAACTTTATTACCCGCAAAAGGTGGTTATTAGGGTCTAAGACTAGAATTCATGATAGTAAGTATGGTTATTTACTTTATACATTTATGCAGTATATCAGCCACAGCTTTGACAGTGCTCTGCAATTTTTTTTTCGTGCGAAGGCATTCAAATCCAAGAAATATATTCATACCTGCTGTCAACAAGTGCAACTCCCTTGGAAAGCTCTGAGCCAATTTCAGCAGTGACGTGAACGGCAGCATAAATTTTAGGTCTAAATTGGTCAGAAAATATGTGAAAGTGGGCATAATTTGCATGCTGAGGACTGAAAGAGGCAAAAAAGAGTGCAATTAAGGGGGGGGAATGCAGGATCTACTGGCATGAGTGTAGTGCATAGAGTTTGATTCTGAATTCAGACAACTACAACCAAATGTAAATGTTATACTTAATGCAACTAGCTCTTTATAGTGGAGGGAACACACCTTCTCTGCCTGTTATGCTCATTGCTATGCTAAAGGATGGACTAGAGTATGTCATGCCTAGGCTGGCAACCATCCAGCACATGCCTGTATGTACGTGCCGAAGATACGTTTCCCAGTTCCCCAGTGGGCTCTCTAGTGTGATCACAAATAGACTGATTCTTTATGGAAGGAAAACATTGAGGAATTTTTTAAAAACTGTCTTGATCGCCTTGAATCTGTTTCAGGGTCTTTTGCCTAAGGCAGCCTTTCCTGTATTCCAGGCTGCTGTGATAGATCATGGAAGGGGAGGAGTGTTTGTCACAGAGGCATCACCTCTTTGGCGCCTGCCGAAGGGAAAGGGCGAAGACGTGTGTAATGAAATGAAGGCGGTATTCAGACTGCCAACAGGAACTGCTCAGCTTGGGTGCTGCTGTGCTTCCAGGCAGCCCCTGGCCCAGCAGGATGCTTCTGTGCATCTGAGGTAGACATCTCAATTCCTAATACAATGGGTGGGGAAAGGTGGCCACCTCTGAAATCGTTCAAAGCGGCTAGGACCCTATCTCTCTGCACTGCCTGAGCAGGTCACTGAAACTCCCACCTACTAATCACCTGGGAAACCTCTCCGTTTCGATCTGAAGAAGTGTTGAACCTCAGTCACCTTCATCCACTTGAAATCCGGAGCACTGAGTCCTCTCTTGAGAGCAAGCAGCTAATGATGGAGGAGGAAGAGGCAGCAGCCACTTCAGAACAACTTCATTGTTTGAACACTCTTACAAGAAGTGGGAAACATGGATTTTAAGACGTTCTCAGACTGAAGGGGTTTGAACCGCAATTCCCTTTTCCTCGGAGCTTGTCCTACCCATCAAGCTAGAGAAGTTCTTCATTCTGCTCACTGTGCGAGGCCACAGAGAAGAGAGAGAATAAGTAAGAGGGAGCTTGATTTTGCAGCCCATTGGTGAGGGCAGGCATGAGAGAGTCCTGAGGCTTGGTCCCAGCTGTCACTCCTGTTTGTTTAAGTATTCTTTACTGTTAATTTTTAATACAGGCACTCGTACAGTCAAGCAGCCATGGTTGACAGACCATAGAGACCATAGTGTTTAATTCTGCCTGAATTTGTATTAAGCACCAAAACCGAGTGAACCAGATACTACCCTAAGCCCCAAACTTCTCACACCCCATGATAAGCATCTAGCTGAGACTGTAGCAGCGCAGTTGCCTAATTAGGAGCAGAGTTGTGCAGAAGTAATTGAGAGAGAAAGGAAACCTCCGGAGCAAAAGTGAGTCTGTTCTTCATCTGAATCACATTCTGGAACTGCCTGTTCTTCTCTGTTGATTACAAAGGGAGTCGAGGATGACAGTGCTCCCCAAATCAGCCTCTTGGTTGAATTTAGTGTGCCGAAAGGACAGGAATATAATATCTTTTTCCAGTTGTTTTGGAGTTTATTGCTGTTAGTTTCCTTTGTGTCCACCTTGGTGGTATGGACCTCTGGAGAAGGATACAGTGGAATCATCTAGATTCAGCCTCAGTGCAAAGACTGCTACTTAGCACCAGCCTTTTAAGGTGACATGTGTGAGGTTTTTAACCTTCCCTTTGCCCCAGGAAGCTTGTGCACAGCAAAGCTCTCACTCTTTCATGAAACCAGTACACCAAGAACAGATCCCATTGGAAAGGTACACTGCATCGTCAGTCCTGAAATGTAATGTCAGTCAGATAATCTACCTGCTTTTATATCATTAAATGCATCTTCTCCATCAAAGCATTGTGCAATTTCAAAGTGTAAAATGCATTCATCGTGCTCTCTTTTTTTCACCTGAGAACATTTTCATTATTGCAAACCGTGGCTCTCCTAAAAAGTGAGAAGTCCTAGAAAGGCAGTGACGAAGCACGCAACACCGCTGGACTGCCAGCGTGGCTTGTGGAGTGGTCTGCAGTGGATAACCACAGAAATCCCCTTTCAGGTTCTGTCTGACTTGTTTTCGGTATTTTATGACCTAGAAGAAACAAACTTCATATTATTAATGTGTTTATTTAAGTAATACAAGCTTATTAATAATGCTTATTTAAGTAAGGTTGCCAATACCAGAGAGGAAGAAACTCATTGCAATGAGGGTATAAACGGGCAGAGCACCGTTTAGCCAAATACATAGACGAAGGATACCCTCAAGTACAGGTGTTTCCAAGGGATATCTGTATTACAGACTGGGCCCTGTGGATAATTCTCAGGCCATAAGGTCTGTCTGTGGCAGACACCGCATCTTCCTATGTGCATCTAAAAGCCCTTGTTTCTGGCTGGGGCCTCACGTCATTATCGTAACAGTAATGACAGCAAAACCAAAGTTAGGCTGCTATACATTATTTTCTTTTTTTTTCTGAGATGTGTCTTTTGGGAGCTTTGAGTAGAGAAACAACATTTTGTAACTGTAATCCAGAATATATACAACTAGACACTGTCCCAAACTAAAGACTTTTCAAAATTGTACAGACATCTTCAGTCCTCACCACTGGTGTAACTGGTCTGTCCTTACACCAGTGGAGCTTGAGGGAAACTCTGGCTACGTAGGAGTATTTTTCTTTTTCCTAAATAACAGTGCAAATAACAATTGTAGGGGACATGGTGTCTGATGGTGAAGACCATATTAAATCGGGGTTAGCCAGCCTCAGCAGAGTAGTAGAGACAGTGAGAAGGCTTGCCATTTTTGTTTGGGAAAGGCTTCAGTAATAATGTCGCAGAAAGACTCATCAACCTTTATACCTCTCTGTGCAGTGTTTTTCACCTTTCTCATTCAAAGCGTATGTTAACCTGTTAGTGAGAACCAAATAAAGGTCACGTAACTTGAGTTCTCTGATGGTCTCCGCATATTCATCACCAGCTTTCATGACCATAATGATCCTGTCATCCAGAGTACACTATGCATCACCTAACCGGCCCAGGGAAACTCCTAGAGGAGCTGGTTATGACACAGCTACCATCTCCCTTTGGGATAGTCTGCCAGGTACCATCACTTTTACTGCAGCCTGAACACAAAATTTGAGGCTTTTCTCATCTGTGGTGCCTGTGGGATTTAGGAGTTGTGCTTTTGACAAATTTTCCTAGGGTGATATATACCTTTGTGACACTCAGATGACATAAATGACTGTATACCTTCCCAAAACCATTCACAGGGCTGGAAGATGAACCGTGCTTTTTACTGATGAGTTCAAGAGCCATGGCAATGGTGTGTGCCTGTGCATTCCACTGTATCGGTTGACTTTAGTCCAAAAACAAGTAGCACTGATTAGAGAGGAAGTACTAGGGAAGAGGTAAGGATGTGCTTATTTAATGTATAACACAGATACCTGTTGTTACGGATAAAGAAAACACAGACCCTCTCTTTGATTTCCCTTAAACCTCCTATCTCTTCTATGTTACCTTTAAAACCCTTCCAAACGATGACGGTGAAAAACTAGAGCCGATGTGTTCCCTCTTGTGCTATCCAATTTAAATGTGAGTTTGAACAGTTATTCACGTTAATAACTCCAGGTGAAATCTACCAGCCTTGCCAGAAAGCTCAGGTAGAGAAGCAGCAAAGGGACCAGCTGAATGCTGGTCTGAACGGGGAATTTCCCCCCCAGGGCGCAGCTTTCCCCTCATTTGAGGTCTCTTCCATACCGGTAGGGGTGATTTTGCCTGTGGGTTCTGGCAGCTTCCCTTCTCATCGTTTTGTTGTGCCAGTGTGTTATGGGAATGTTTCATTTCATTTAGCAGTTCTCGTTTCCTGTTACAAATTTTCAGATTATTTCACCAGCATTATGTGGTAATTAATACATCACCTTCAGTGTGGAGAGCTGAAAAGATTGCATTTCGACTGATAGGATCAATTCATGAAGAGACTCGCTCTCTCTCCAAAAAAGTATACTGAAGTTATCAATAATTTAATAATCTGTGTGTTAATTCAGTCTGTGGTTTTGTCTCTATTATTATTGCTGTTACTGTTGTCATTAATCACTGCAGTTGCTTTCTACTGCTTTCTTCACTGTACTCAGGTGTCCTTACCTCTTGCATCTCTGTGGACAAGCTGTGCTCTCCCAATCCCGTAAAACGCGGTGTCTCTGCCTGCGCTCCCCTGAGCTGTCCCAGGAGGGCTGGGAGCATACAGCATTGGACCTCCTGCCACATTTCCATCCCTACGGCTGCTCCACGCATAGCCCGGGGATGTCAGCGGGGCCGGCCCTGGTCCCTGGCCGGCTGGGCTGGGGCAGGGAGGATGCTGTGCAGCACCCGGAGCTTCCTCCCGCTGCACCGAAGGCTCAGAAATCAGAGAGCAGGTAGGGTTTTGCTGGCAGCCTCAGGATCCCCATAAAGGCAGTAAAACCCTAAAGCCAGTGATGTGCTCGTTGGTGTCAGGATTTAATCCAAAGTCTCTCCTGATGTAAAAGCCGGCGTGGCTTCCACACAGCAGTTCTGAAGGCAGAGGTCTGTTCTCAGGCAGGGTCTGCCGCGTGATCCTTCCTATTCTTAAGTTTTGGCTTATTATATAATCTGTGGATTTTTTTGAGGCACGAGGTCACTCCCACACCTCTTCTGTCCCGGTCTGTTCTCTCCGTATGGCCACGCGTGACAAACAGTGTCCCATTGTTTTGTGACTCCGCTGTGCTTCAGTAATGCAGATTACAGGGTCTCCTCCGATGCCTGGCAGCCTGGGTTTTGGTTTTCATCCTCCTGTAATGGTGCGTAGACATTTACAGGAATTTTATCTTAATCTACATACCAGTGATTGTTTATCTCCTTTATTTGACACTATTATTTTTAGACAACCTTCCCCCTACGATCTTATCCATGTCGCGTGCATTTTAGTTGTCGTATGAGCTTTAGAGTTACTTTTGTATTCCTCAGTCTATCTGTAACTATTATAGCTTTTATCTTTGGGTGTTACCAACTTGAAAAAGTGCTGTGGTGTTTGAATCTCCGACAGATGTCTTAATAGGACCTCAGTGCTTCTCAGCACCTGTTTCTTCCCACTCCTGGTTTAAGTAAACACACATAATAATTAGTTTTCCAAGACAGTAATCTGGTTTCACTTCAGTAAGGCAAAAATCTACCCTTGCTGTACAGGTGTTCTCTTTTAAAGAGGAGCCAAGTTACCTTACAAAGGTAGTTGTGTTCTCTTTCTACCACTTTCCCCCTGAAAGTGGGGACCTTGACATCTCCTGTCCTTGCCATCCCATTTATCTGGCCCTATGCGAAGAGCTGTCAGAGAAAACTACTTGGAGCCCTGCAGCATCAGTGTTTGACAACATGAGCGTGACTCCTAGATTTCTGCCTTTCTCTCTGTCGTAGATTAGTATCAATCCATACCTAAGAGCACAGACACCTGCTCTGTCTACAATTCTAGACGTTAAATGAGATCCATGGGCTGCCTCGCGTAGCTGACAGAAGTACTGATATTTCTCTGTGACTGAAATCACTATTGCAAAAACTCATCTGTACCAGGACGCTTTCTTGGAAAATCCTCTTTGAGATAGAAGACGCATTTGCTTTCTTCTCCCTGTCCAGTGCAGTGGGCTTGTTTCATGTGTACGTTCATGGTGCTCTTTCACGATGAAAAAAAAAGGGGATCTTTAGGATCAGCAAATTAAGAGCCCTCGTTTTGCAAGCACTGCATCATGCAGCACCCTTGTTGGCCTTTCAGGGACCTTCTACAAAGTCAAGGCTGCCAGGCTGTGTGGGAATAAATGCCTGGTGTGTGAAGATTCAGTAGATTAAATAGGAAATTTGACATATCAAGAAGAAATACAAGCCAGTCATTTTTACACAGAAGACTTTTTTAAAGCTTCTTTGGCCCAAACAGCGTATCAAATCAGTTCAAATTTCTTAGGCTTGGTTGGAAGAATTTCAGTGCCGAAACCAAGAGCTCAATACTTTCCCAGCCTGGTTAACGTTGCAACAGTATTAGAACCGTTCTGTGGCGTTAGATCATGGAACAGCATCAGTGTATGATAAAGGTAGCAAATTAACTGAGTTAGACAATAAATGAGCTAGATGAAAAATGGTTCAAGAGCTGGGCTTCAAGTTTCCCAAAAGTCTCCTAGATATCTTCTACCATGACTTATAGTTACGATGCCATAATACAGATGAGACATGTGCCGAAACTGAATCTACTCTGTGTACTTAAGTAGAAGCAGAGGAGGGGGAACTTTACTTACATAAACTGACATGACTGTCAGCATACAAAAGTGTGACATTTATAAGCGTTTGTTCACTAGAGAAAATAAAAAATAAGAAGTATTCCTGCTCCAAGATAGCTCTGGAGAATAAATCGGTAGAAAAAAAGGTAAGAGTTGGGCTTTACTGCACGCTGGAGATAAAGCTTCATGCATGCTGGTGGTTTGATGGGATGCTTTCTGTAGTCGGTATGCCATTGCAGAATATTAGAGATTTACATTAGCTAGAAGTACGTAGAAAACAAAGAGGTATTGAAGGGAGGAGGATGAGATACGTTGTTCAGCTGAAGAGAGGCCTAACCTTCTATTTTGTACTTGCGAAAGAGCCCTTTCAAAGTTATGATCACAGAATAAATACACGAATATATATTTGAACCCTTGCACGGTCAGCTACCTGTTTGCTGATGGCCGTAGCCCAGGAAAACAGCCTGGTGCCCAGAGTTGAGTTGTGAGTGTAAAACACCAACATTTCAAAGGTCCAAATAGCTGAAAATCACAGTGGAAAAATGTTTTGGTAACAACGCAGATTACAAAGCACAGCATTACAGTGCATTCCCCGGATCAAAAGGAGAACTGCCATAGAACCAGCAGGACATATACACTTGTAAATAAACACCTCCAAAACCTAACGTAAAACCAAATGAAGGTGTTTGGGAGTCTGTGAAGTAGATTTCTCTTCAAGGAAGGCTATCACCAGCCCTAGCTACGGATAATGGCTTCATCTCGTCGTGGGTTTTTTTGGAGTCAACAATAAAAGCAAAGCTAAGGCTTCCGAGGGCTAAAGATTCGTGGTCCTGCTCTGGTTGCTTCATGCATCGCTAGCAGTGTAAGAGCACATTGCTCCCTGAGGATTTCTCCTTTCAAGACTACCAATTTAGTAGTTCATATGACAGGTTTGATTTAGGACCAAGATCATGAAACGAGTCCTCTTTCTAAATTTGGGACCACAGTATATAGCCTGTATATATTCTACAAAACCAAGGACTGGCGCAATTGCAAAGTTTAAGTAGTGTCACTGGACACTCTTGAAGTTCCCTGCTGAAGACCTGGTGTGGCAGCAGCTGGCGGGTGTCCAAGGTTGTTACTCCCTCGTCCTCCCTTCTTCCACCTACACTGCCGATGGTTTTCCAGCATCAGAGATTCCTTTGGTGGGATTTACATGATCTAATTTTAGATGTCCACATCTGAACTTGTTACCTCCAGGTCCCTTCATATCTACTAGAAGAAAAATAGGTGTAGTTCTAGAGAAGTACATTTTAGGCATGTGCTTTAGGAAGAAATCGGTCATGCCCTTGAAAAATCTCCTTCTTTACGCTGACTTTGCAGAGGGTTCAGATCACCAGCTCAGATACAGACTTCGAGAACCCAGACTTTCGGCAAGGTGCGTCCCACTCAGTTTGTATGTATTTTCAACCACAGAACCATCTGCAACTCAATTCTGATTACCTGAGAATAAGAAATGGTATGTCATTTTTCAGTTTCTTCAATGCAGGTCATCTCAATGGCCATTCTTTGGCAGCTGTTTCACTTCCCAGCGTTGCTTGCAGTGCTACTGTTAAATCAACCCCAGCTGCTTCCTTTTCTCTTCGTTGACCTTCTACCAATTACCCTGTTCTCTTTATTACACCTTATTTTAATGTCAACAGTTTTATGCAGGAGCTCAATCATTTGGACGCTCGAATGACTTCACAGAAGACTGAGAAAAAAGTCCCTTTAATATATTTAGAAGGAAATTATAGTAGATAATTAACTTTAAAGCACATTTGTATAAGTGAGATTTACTGACTCCATACACCCAAACCAAACATAATTAAAGTTATTCCATTCATTACTTGGACTGTGTTTTCACTTTCGGTGTTCTCTAAGATATGTCATTGATTCTCATAAGATGACTTTTCAGCTTTTATTTCTAAGCCAGACTGACAGAAAAAAGGCATTCAGTGTGAGGGGCTCTGAGTTCCTCAAGATTCTCTATGTGCACCCATGTCTTTAGGAAATACCCGGTTTCACTTTGAGATGGAGAGTTTAACACAGAAACTGTCTTTGGGAGGGGAGAGAGAGATGGAAGAAGTACAGAATGGCCACATTTTGAATAAGATTCCTTTCTCTGTGCAGGATATCAAGCATCCCAGATTAGCCACTTCTGGCTGCTCAGAGGAATCACAAACTTCTTATTATCACAGGGACTTCAGAGAAGTACAATGGAAAGAGCCTTATCATTTATTTCAGTGTCCTTACTCTAAAGAAATAGCATGACAATCAGTAACAAGCACAGTGTTCCCCATAATGAATCTAATATCCTTGCGTGCATTAGTATTTTTTTCTGGTATTTCTTGGACGTAGATGGAATAAAGGGGTTCTTTATAATTTCGACACGGAGTTTGCCTGATCTAAAGCACCCAAACAGAAATGCATAAAGACAAAAAAAAAAAAACCAACAGTCTAAAAAACTTCTCCTGGACCAATAGTATATTAGACTCTCTCTAGTACAGGTTTTCACCTTCTCCTCAAGAGAACGTTAACTTAATTCTAGATGTATTCTAGTATACTGCACATCATCCGCTCATACAGTTCTTTTCTCCCATTCAGCTCTGGTTTGAGGAGCTCTGTGGCAGAAAGGACTGGTGAACCAGGACCATAAAATCCGTTTTAGGATTTGGGAGATACCTTTCTTTCGGAGACGTCTATCTCAGGTCCTGTCCACGAACATTTGTTTGGGCTTAAGTGGTGTTTCTCTCTGCCTCGTGGGCGAAAGCCGGACTTGGCAGCAGCAACATTTGAGAGGCAGAGCCAGGGGTGGTATTTACGGCAGAGGTGATGTCTTGAGGACATGGAGAATACCCCTTGGACTTGTTAGAAGTTCAGTCACATTGATCGTCTCTGTAGCCATTACCATTGCTGGTCTGCAGAAAGAAGTGAACTCTCCTTAATTTACAGTACCGCAGCAATAAAACTTCGGTGAGTTTGTTTGTGGTCTTGGTTCAGCAAACAATGTCAATATTGATACAAAACCGTGTTGATGCTTCCTTTTATCACTAAACCACAGTGGCTACATTCACAAAACTGACTTCCTTATAGAAACTGAGCATGAAATTATATGTCTGTTCTTCCGCCACTGACAAGAAATAGAATATTGTCCCTTGCTCCGGACCAGGGGAGGTGTGGGCCCTGGATCAAGGTGCGTTCACCTGGGCCTCACCTGTGAGACGATGTTTTATTTGAAAAAAACAGGAATTGTATGAATAGCAAGGATGGGCCTCAATGTCAGCACATGGAGTTTTTGTACAGCAAAGCCCAGATGAAGAGTTGATGCCAGAAATCTTTACATTCTACAAAGAATCCACGATTCATCAAATGAATTGGTATTTATCACTGGGAAGCCAGGAAAGAGGTTCATCAAGCCTCTTGTAGCTGTGCCAGGCACAGAAAGAACCCCGCCGGTGTTCAGACAAACCTGCCGCCAGCTCGCCACTGCTCTTGCCTTTTGAAAACGAACGTACACATCTCACTGAGATCCGTACATTCTGTCATCCAATAAATATTTCAGTAAACAGGAACACATATCCTCCCTTTAAAAATTTTAAAAATACATTATTAAATTGCACAGAAAGCTACACAATAGATATGCTAGACTTTTGTAATAAAATATATCCCGGGAGAGAGAAAATATAACATAATTAGTTTTCTTTGTGTTGTTTGGGGGATTTTTTAAAGAGAGCAACTGAGCTGAAGTAGTAAAATTCACAAAATTTTGAGTAATCACTTGGAATTTTTTTTCGTTATGTTCATTGCTACATTTTGAAACATTTAAAGTTTATGTCAATTTTTATTTGTCCCAGTAAATGTACAGAAGTTCTCTGCCAATAACAACTCATGCCCCTGTTGAGCAACTGGCAAGTTGCTCTTATGTGAAGAAACAGTTAAGCATCTTAAAATATATATCCTAATGTGGTAAAGCACACACTTAAAGCACGGCCTTTTTACATGGACACCAGGCCAAATACTCTTTAAACGTTAAGACTCAAGTAAGGAAGCAGGAGTGAGATGCCCGCTCTGTTGCTTGTATCTCAGAACCTCAATGAAAACAGCAGGGGTGCGTGGAGAGGGGAAAAAAAAAAAAAGATAAGAAAAAAAACAGAGAAAAAAACGGTGACAAGTAGGTACGGACGGTAAAACTGCAGCAATTTTTGACTCTAAAAGTCGTACCCGATGGGAGTTTAATATGTGTTTTTCACGTTGCACACAAGCATGGGAGTAGCTTGTTAGCACCATCGTTAACAGACGTGGAGAGCTGGCTGCTTTGTGACGAAGAAGGGTCCAACGCAGCCGCACCAGCGAGCGGGAGGAGGCGAGAGCCCCCGGCCCTGGCCGACCCTGGGAGCCTGCGCTGACTGCCGGCTCCACGTCTGCCCTCCCTTCCCTCTCCGAAATCCGCCTTTGGGCAGAGCCGGCCAGCGCGGGACGTTGCACGGAAAGGGTTAGCTGCAGGCAGCGGTTCGGAGGATTCCCAAATCTTTGATTTACTGTGGTCGGTGGCGTGATGAGGCTGGATGTTGTTGAGGGTGGTGATTATCTAATGGGGACACTGTGATCTCTGTTACAAAGACACTCTGCTGGGGAGGAAAAATTCGCATGAGACATCAATACATTTTGTATAAATGTATATGCATTTATACAAAATACCTCAGGGCATCTTTGCAACCAACAGGCTATAAGTTAATAGAGCTTTTTCTCTGTTAAGTCAGTGGAAGGAAACGTACTTGCATTAAATCTATGTCAGAAAGTGAATCTTGGTGTTAGCGGTTTTCTTTCAGCTAATGCATTTAGCCACACTAAGGTATGAACTTAATCGCTGAGCTATTTGGGAGGTATCAAGCACAGACATTAAATAGGATTATGCAACAGCCGTCTGCTCTTGCTAATTAAAATATGGAAAACAGCCAGCATCAAATTATTTTGTTTAGACTATTCATGGCTGGTTTAGTTAGTTCAGCATGTACTGCAGTGGTTTCACTATTTGGTAAGACTTTTACAATTTCACAATGACCTGTGTCATTCTAATAGACAGACTTTAAGTACAGCCAATGTCATTTTGCCCAAAAAGAAACTTAAAACTTTTTTATTGAATTGGGATTTTTAATAAATAACTGGCATTTTATTTATGTATTTTGGAAAACATATTCTTAGGCCTGCACTCGGTAAATTATGTTCACCAGTTGCTTCAGCTACCAATTTCACCTACATTTCAACTGAATTATGTGCAACGTGCTTTTAGAAGACTCTTCTTTAGTTTAAAAGAAAGACATATTTGAGCTAGGTTTTTGCTTTTAAATGGACCCACATGAGCCCTATAGGTTTTGTTTTCTAACGATCCCTTCTTCCAACAAAATTTGCTTTTGCAAGACTGAGTTGTAGTAACGAGTTGTACCGATGTGCTCCGCGTGTGTCCAACAGACAAGATCCAGTCCAGAAGAACGTTTATTCAGACCTGTTGCCTCTTCGCTGTGACCCGCCGGCTTGGCCCGGGGAGGGAGCTGTGGTCTGGTTGAACTGTTCTGGCAGTTTCTGTCCTGTAACCTTCTTTCCCAAGGGCCCCAGCACGCACTCCTGCCCCGACAACATGACCAAAAAGTTCATCCCTTGTATGCACTCACTGCACACAGCCCCTGCGAGATGCCATGTCCATGTGGGAATGTGCCTGTCTGCAGCACAGCATGGGGACCACCTTGCTCTATGTTTGTTTGTTGAATGTCCTCCCACCGCCTTAGGTGACTGCAGCCGTATCCCTTGTAGGGTGCTCATGCCCGGCAGCACGCCCAACAGCCATGAGTCTAGATGTTTCACCTCGGGGAACCCACCGGCATACTTGCTCTTTGCCAGCGCATCCGATGAAAAGCTGAACACAGGGATGGGATGATGTGTACCTCAATCTACCTCCATCGTGGAGCTAGGCCGTATCTGAGTTGTCTCTCCAGAGCAAAGGGCTAGGAAAGCACGCCGGTGTTCTACAGGGTGATACAGCCCGCGTGGCCCGCTGTAGCCACAAGGTTGGGCGCCACTTTGTTGCCGCTTGAAAGCTTAGTCTGTACCACCTCTCGGAGATTTGTCAGATAAGTGAACCCCCAAAAGAACCCTGATGCGAAACCAGATGTGACCATAGGTAGGGTTATGGTGACTACTGTAGTGACCTCAGTGGCCAGCGTAGGAGATCTGGCAGATCTGTTCTCACGGTTGGTTTGTTGGGCCCCGAGTTCCTTGTTCCTCTGAAGAAACCAACTGTTGCAATTGCTTTTGTCTCAGGCATACCAACCTTTGTCCACTTCAGCATTCAACCAAGATAAGTAGGTTTGTGTGTTCCTTTAGACGCATCACGGAAATGATCAGCAGGAGCACAGCTTAAAAAATGACATTTATATTGTCGCTGTTATGGCTTAGAGTCAACGCCTGCTGCAGATGAAGAGAACTCCTGCCCCTGCTAGACTTGTATCTGCCCTACCACCCCTAGATGGTTTTGCATCCTCTTCACAGTTGGACAGTTATCATTAGGAACCCAAGTATTAAAAACTTTCTAAATGAAATCTCAGATTTCGCTGCACAGTTCTGTGGCAGAGTCGGTTCAATGACAAACCTGCAGCCCCTGCAAAGGAGTAAAAGGAAGCTGGAGTTCTTCAAACTTGGGAATTAGAAGAAAAGATGGTTTGAACAACCCTTCTAACAAAACAAGCTGGGTTTTAAGCAACGTAGATTCAGTAGAGAGTCTTAAAATCAACGAGCAGAAAGCCGTAGTAACTTCCCCAACCACTGTTTTCCTCCTTGCATGAAAATGACTCATTAAAAGGACACATCAAATTGCTCTCCATGTCTGTGAAAGCGAACACCAGCACAATTGGAGAATTTGCTAAACTGTTACATTGAATGCGATATATAACAAGAGGGCTAGGAAGCTGCTGCATTAACATGTGGGAGATGTTAAGAGAAAAACACAAATGTCAATGTAAGAATGGAGAGGAAATTTGAATTTGCAATTATGCTTTAGATTTTTTTTTAAACAAACGTTGCGGTTTGTAAAACAGAAAGAAGCCTAGTTTGGTAGTTCGTGCTCCAAATTTTCAATATAATTTTAATGTAAGTATACAGAATGTTTGGTTTCGTGCTTGGGTTTGTTTAGGTTTTGTTGTAGTATTTTTGCCCTCCGTCCTACACAGAGCACTCACGACATTCATCTGTCTCAGCTGTTGTGGGAAACAGAACCGTATTTTTAGGCCCACATATAGATACAAAGTGAGGCTTGGTGTTTACATTCAGTGATTATAGACTGTTAAATACAGAGGTGTCATAGCAAAGACATCCTTTCAATGGAGCGTTGTATTAATCACAGAAAATAACTTCTACCCATCCTTCTATAGGCAAACCCCTACTAGGGCCAAGAGTGAGAAAACTGGGCTGTGAAAAGAAAAAAAAAAAATCTACCTCTCTCACAAAATCACAAAGTCCCAAAATCACAATGGCCGTTTTTGTTGGGTTTTTTTTTTGGCTGGAAGGGGGTGTCCCGCCGTGCTTGGGTTTGGGTGTGGGCAGGAGCATGACAAGCACACCCAGGAATGTCATTTCTTGGCAGTCCAACGCTACCCGAGGATGCGCATCGGTCTACACGCATGGTGCTTCTCTGTCCTCTAAAAATCTGCCGTCTAAATCATCTAGCAGTGGATCAGGCTGAGGTTTCTCTTTCTCAAGCCCCAAATAATGTTTCCCCTTCAAGCAAGCAGAATTCATTTAAAATGCAGCACTATTTCTTCGGAAGAG
>NW_009597293.1:40383-44538 GCF_000690535.1 Cariama cristata
CCTCTTGCTCCACAAACTAACAGGGTGAGCCATCTCCTCGAGTCTGCTGCTCAGACGGCAGAAGGGGACTTCTCCAGTCCTCCCCCTTGCCACCTACCTCCAGGGGACTTCTGCTTCAGGCTTTTGGTCGGGGAAAGGTGGTCCCAAGGACCTGAAGGTGGCTGAAATCAATAGGAGGTCGTGCAAGGGTCTCTCCTCTTGAGAGCACTGGAAGAGTGTATTTATGGACATTATTTCACACTCCATTAGAAAGGTGTAAACCTCGAGAAACTCAGTGTGGTTCTTCCTTATTAATATGTCTAGCTGAAAGCAGCAGTTGAATCAATGTTTTAGCAGAAAAGGCTGTTTACTCTGATAATTAAGGAGAGTTGAACAGTTAGCCTATCAATAAGAGCTGTGCCAGTCAATTCAATAGAAGATCTCATTTTCATAAGGAATTCGGGTGGAAGACTCTGCGTGTTATTCTGTTTCAGAAAAGAATCTAGCAATACTTCATTTAAAAAAAAAAAAACAAAAAAAAAAAAACAAAAAACCACACAATATTGTTTGAAGCAAATCTTTCATTAATTTGACCTATCTGTGATAACATTTTTCATGACACAATAATAACAGTGAATTTTACTACTTGCCGGGGGAGGCATGTTGCTATCAGAATGCGCCCTGAATGTGTTCAGCTCAAGGGAAACAATGGAGCTTATAGACATGGTAGGCTACCATTCCAATTGGCAAGGTTCCCGTTACAAATATTCCTTCCTTTGAATATCTCTTGCCATCCTACATCATGCATATAATTTAAGCGTTCTCCTTAATGAACCGCAAATGAAGAGCAATGTCTACAAGGGAATTTCAGGGGAGGTGTGGGTCGGATCCTGTGGTACGCTGGGCAAGCATCTCCAGAGGAGGCAGCGGGAGGAGAGGCCCTGGTCCAGAGACTTTTGGTGGGAATACAACCGCAGAAAGCTTTGGCTCTAGCCCAGAGAGCGCACAGCACCTCTCCAAAAGTGTTCAGCTGCCAGCAGGATAAAGCCTCAGCTAAGTGTATATAATAGTAGTGGCCTTTATGCGGTTTTTGACTTTTAAGGGTGGTCCTGCGGAGCGTGACAAGCCGAGCTTTGCCTGATTAAAGAGTGTGGCATGGGACCCTGAATTACCGAAAATAAAATGTGTATTGTTATATATTGCTACTATATGTTTTCTACAGTTTGTATATGAGAAAGTATGATTAAAAGTCGATGAGAGACTGTTTATAAATTTTGATTGCTTCATAATTTTATCTCTGAGCAACATTTTTATCATAATTATAGGCTTTCTTAAAGCATTTATGCAGATTGTTTTATTCAAAAGGGGTTTCTTCCATATAAACTCCACTCTTTTATCTCTCCATAAAATCAGCGTGTGAATTCGCAGCAACCACAACTCCACTAGACAGTCATCACATTAGTAGCAGAGATATTTTCAAACAAGGCAACATTCCTCACATATTCTGAACATTATTTCCCACTTTCCCATCCCAGTGAGTGTCATGGTGGTAAATAGTAATTATAATCCTTAGCACATTTGTTACCTCTTTATGTCTCTTTAAAAGTATTAACAAGTTTATAGTCGCAATTCCTCTGTGATGTTCCTGTGTGTTACGGTAGCCAGTGTTTCTGTGGTTCAGTGGAGGCTCGGGCAGATGAAGTCAGATATCTCACGTCTTCAGGGCCAGGAGATTTAAATTCAGGGATTTAGATGCAGAGCTCCTGTTCACTTCAGTGACAACTTTGTGTCTAAATATCCTGGATCCTTACAAATGTTGAAGTCTAAAGGACTCACCCAAGGACCTCAGGCCGTTTCTGAATCGTTGTCAACGTTCAGTTGATTGCACTGTTTCAATGCACGTGAGCTGCTTTTGTGGTCTGCAGCGGGGAGTGAGTCCGTGGCTCCCAGTTCAGACTGGCTCACGTCCACACTGCCTGTGGGGAGAGGGTCCCGGAGCAAACCGTCCTCTCTCCTTCCTCCAGGTCTCCTCACAAAGGATACGGGATGTCCATCCCCGCCAAAAGCCCAGGATTGCTGCAGTGGGGACAATCAGGGCATCGGGACACTTGGGTGAAGCTTGAGGCCACAAATTGGCAGCAGAGCTGGCCCTAATGTGACAGAAAAGCGATTTAACTCACTGGGTGAACCAGTGGCAGTCCTGGGAATACAACTGAGGAGCCCAGCAGAAGTGAATCACCTTCACCGGACGAGGAGCTGACAGATTCAAATAGTTCCATAGCAGTCACTGTCTCAGCAAGCTCTGCGTCGTTATGGTCTTCTCATCCCGATGACCTGAGAAGGCACTTCTCCAGCACTGGAACACCTGTACAGTTAATAGAACAAAATATAGGCCTTCTATTTGCATATGGAGCTAGGGCATCAAATGGACAATGTGCTATCACCTCTGCCAGGAAATACATATATATAACATTAAATGTATATAAAATACGTGCAAACGTTTTTGCCGGTGCAGGAGTAGTTAGACCTGTTGGTAGATGTGGTTGGATGTGCAGAAGGAACTCGACTTCTTAAAGCCATGACATGTTCTGGTGGGCTCATGACAGTGATGTCAGCGTCTAAAGGCTTCCTTCGTCAACGAGGCGTGTTAGTTTGCCTGAGTCTCTTTGATAAGCCGCAAGGCCTGACACTAAGACCCGCTCCATTTTAGAGCGCTACCTTCAACTGCAATGGTTTCCTTAAATGACCGGGTCACATTGCAGCGGGATGACCTGATCTCCATCCTGTACTTCCTTCTCACGAACCACTTGAAAAACGGATTTGTACCTCGGTCTTGGGGTGTATATTCTGCACTTGAACGGTGTGGTTCAGGCTTCAGACCCTATTCAAGGGGGAGGCAAATCTAAGACCTAAAAAAGAAACCACTAGGAAAACAATTCAATTACTACCTGCTGCTCTAAAATGAGACGAGAGAATCAACACAACCAGTGTAAATACTGAGTTCTGTGCAGCAATCCAATTAGGTTTCACCTGTAGATTTTTACAGCTTGCGGCCTTCGTGTTACCGATCTTGTAGCATCCCTCTGATTGCACTCCAGTGCCGACCAGGCGTAATTCCACTGCAGCCACAGGAACCTAGCCCATGGAAGACACAGTTTTAGCGATCTTTGTGTTTCCTATCTACAGCACAAAGCCCATTTAATCCTTAAACAGTAAAATCATTAAATCAAAAACCAGTAAACGTCATAAAATCATGCATGTCCCGTGTTATTTTAGTCGTTTTCCAGCTCTGTCATTTGAATTTGTGCCATAATATTTCCACCCTGAAAACACACTAATATTAACATTTGAATTATGGGAATAAATACAAGTTGAGTGCCTGGATTTCTGGTGACGCTGCAGCTGGAGAGGGTCCAGATCTGTATTTCAGAGCAATTTTAGGACCGTCAGGTTGCCACTGGACTTAATTTTAAGGCTTAGTAGGACTGCTACATTTGAGGAAAAAATATTTATCTATGTCAGTTAGATTTTGACTTTGGAAGTTCGGAGCTGCTTCGTGACAGAATGCTGGAAAAGGGACAGCTGTGTCTGTGTTGGAAAGCGGTGAAATACTCCTACGAGTATACTGGTAAAAAAGCAATCACACTGGAGGTAACAGAATGTCCATTTTTAGGTGGCAAGAGGAGTTTTTTGACATCTACCCAGGCTATCAATAAATATTTTTTTCCGGATTTGTTGTTCGCTTCCTTGGTTGAAAATGAGGGTCAGGGTTTCCCCACAGCCTCGCTCTGCGGGCAGATGGGCTGGCAACCCGCTACGGGCGTTTTTCTGCGTGGGGGAACGGAATGAAGCCTGCCCACGGCTCCGCTCTGCCTGTTGGAGCGGCTGCTGCGCGCCCGGGTTGCAGCCACCGTTGGTTTATGGCAACTCGGAGGCAATTCTTCCAGAATAAAACCTGATTCCTTTCTTTGGTGATTTTACGCAATGCGGGCCTGTAGCTGGCGATGTCAAGGCACGGAGGAGAGCTCACCTCGGGGCCGGGGACCCGGGGACTCCCCGGTAACCGCACTGGGCACCGCTGGGCTTTTTGATTTGTTTGGTTTTTAAGATCTTTTTTTAAAATCTGAGGTTTCTGAGACAGCGACTGTGAGGTCGGTCCCGACAGCGGCGTGTCTG
>NW_009597294.1:0-36650 GCF_000690535.1 Cariama cristata
AGTCCACAAAAGAAAGAGGCTTCCTAATTCAGTTACACATTAGACATAGGGTATGTAAAGTGGACAAAACAAGCAAGGAGAGAGTAAAAATTAATGCTGTCTTTATACTGTAAGTTATGGACCGCCTTTCATTGCTCTTAGCACTTGAGAAAACTCAAAAGGAGGAAGCACAGGAGCAATGTGTATTTGGAGAGCACAAGTTGTTAGAAGAATTTAAATCTAGGTTGGTGCAATTAGAGGAGACTTTAACAGCTCCTAACATGGTCTCATGGCTGTTTAGTCTCACTCTTCAGGATGTTTCCCTGTATTTTTAACTCACTATTCTGTTAAATATTAGTGGATACCTTAGCACTGTTGCATAAAACCTAACAAATTCCACCCAAAATTAAAAGAAATGTAATAATTATAGTCCTAATTTCTCTTTCTGTGCCTTCTGCTACTCATACACACATGTATTTCTCAAACCATATGGCATGAAGCCATTAGAAATCTATTTTCTCTCTTAGATGACTGCAGAGTTGGGTATCCATAGCTATATTTCATACTGTAATAAAAAAGCACCTGATTTTCAGATTTTCACCTATTATGCTCATCTGTTGCTGACATTGAAAACTCCTGAAAATAAAACCAATAAAAGCAGAGCAGATTCTAATGTATGTGCTGTATTTGTCCGGTTTGCAAACTGGAATCGAATAAAAGCAGAGCAGATTCTAATTTATGTTCTGTATTTGTCCGGTTTGCAAACTGGAATCATAACTTTAATAAAACTGGATTGTTTCTTACAGAACTGACTTGACCAAGAGCGACTCAGGAAGGATATTGTGCGTGATAGGAATTCAGCTCTGAGAAGGATGTCAGTCATAATAAAACTGTTCTGAATTGAAGTGCTCGTAAAAGACCCGCTTTCTTCACACGCAATTGCAAAGCATTACTCATTTGTCATACTGCCTAGGACTGACATTTACCAGCCGCAATTTGCTACTGTGATATTTTTCCCTTTTACTGCTATTAACCAAACGCAAACAACATATGACAGCAGATTTGAAATCATATCAACAGCAGATTACAGAGACTTAAAAACAGGAATATGGTGATGTATCATAAGCAATAAGACATAAAGTCACAAACCGTGAACCTTTTCCTTAGCCAAAATGCAATAGCATGCAAGACAGTTATCTTCCATGTGAGACGAATAAAAATATGGAGCACATTGAAAATGGCATTTAGCTGATTTGCATTCGGCATGAGTTTGGCCCTTAGTATGTTTTTCTCCTGAATGGAATGGTCAATAAAGTAAATGAAGTGTAGGCCTAGACTGCATCACAAAGAAGAAAAGAATGAGTAACACAAAAATCAGTGATTCACGATGTCCTCCACCTCTAGAGTCAAATGATTTGTAGCTTCTTCTATGTTCAATGTTTAAGGTGGATTTTTTCTTTTTACTTGGGGTACTTGCACCTTCCACCCCCACTTATGATGGTGCCTTTTTAATGTTCATTATTTAACCCCTATCAAACCTTCACTAATGTGACCCATGTCATACGCACAGCTGACTGAGTGGCTACTCAGTAACTGTGATCTTCAGTTGGGGTGTTAACTTCTCTTTGGAAATAAACTTGCAGAAACCTGGACGTCCTCAGGGGAACTGTGCCACACATCTGCACAGGTGGAGATCATGGACCACTCCCTTCCCATAGCCAGAAGTTATATTTTTCCATGCTCCCTGCAGCAACAATCCAGAATTCAAGGTCTGGAGACCTTGGCTCATATCCACACCACTTACCAAAGCAAGTACATCTCAGCAAAAGGTATGTTTGCGGAATGTAACTTTTAACCTCATACTCTTTGTGTATTGTACAGAGAAGAGCTGAACAGTTTAATTCTTTTTTCGGTTACACATTCTTTGCTAGTGTTTTGTCAATTAATAAATATTTGCTGAATTCCCGTGCACAGAGTATTTTTACAAATGCCCAAAATATTTCTAAGATTAATTTGGAAGTCCTTGCCAAATGATAACATAATGATAAGAAAATAAGCAGAACACCCACACAAGGTACAGATATCTTGGGTGTTTTATCAGGATACAGGATTGAGACACAGTTCTAGTGCTGTTATACAAGAAATCTATGCTTACAAAAATCTCATGTCCAGGACACCTTTCAGGTCCCTACTCTGGTACGCCTCCTGTGTGCCCCCATGAGCAGCCAAATTTTATCAGCAACTCCTTCTCCAAAAGCTAGCAAATTCCTACTGCTCAATCCTATGATTTCTTTCACAAAGAGATGATGTTTCGCTTTCTCACAGCTTAAAGCTGTGAAGTGGAAGACAGAGGTAAGAATGGTGCAGGAGTCCGGAGGAATCTCTAACCCACCATCTCATCCACTTGTTTTTGTCAAGTTTATGGGTCTATAAACACATTCTTCTTCTTTTGTGACTTTATCATTCACACACTCTGGGATTCATTTGAACTAGCCATCCTAACCTCTGGATAGTCAGTATAATCAGCGGAGATCCAGACAGCAGCAGCCAGGGAAGTGAAAAATGCAGTTCAGTTAATAGGCACCTAAAACAGGTCAGGTGGCTCATGTCCATACTGTGCCTGTTTCTCACCGGTGGCTTTAAAGATACCCGTGGGTTACTGGTTACATGGAGATATCTGCCCTTTAGACACCTCTGACTAGATTAGATGGATCCTGCCTAAGGTGCACAGGTGAGACTAAACTTTCTACAGCAGGAAGTCACCAGAGCAAATTAACTATTGCCAAGACTAGTTGACAATGTTGGTAGCTTTTGGGTTGGGATGACCACTTTCAGACACACAAAAGACCTTTATTTTGAGATTGTGGATGCTCACTGCTTTCCAGTGCCTTTGGTACTAGGCATTGGTACACCAAGCAAACAGATTGTGTTACAAACATCTCCTAGTAAGCAATGTATGGACCAGCTGCGAAAATGAAATGGGTTGCATCTGAAGCCATTAGCCTTGTTGCATCTCAGCCACTTAGCCTCCATGTAAGAATGAGGGTTTATAAGTTCAGCTTCAGAGTTGTATTAATGTTGCACTGCTGCTTCCAGATTTACTATCGCTCAGTATCTGAATCTCGTCTCTGCACAGGGCTACCTCGTCTCAAGGTGTCTACAGCCAACTCATTATGGGCCTTGAAAATTTAGGCACGCAGATCCACGAGTTGCTGTAAGACATTTTAATCCGTGCAGACCAAGGATGTGCTATGTAAAGTATGCTGTGAATAGCATGTAATGTGTACAGTTCCTTGGAAACCACACAATAGCTGAAACTCACCTTGATGCCAAGAGCCAGAGATCAAAGAAATAGTGCTCTAGTTCAAGGGTCTGGCAAAAGTCTCAATGCTGCCCTTCTTCCAAATAGTTAAGAGTTCTGCCTTTAAGCACAACTTCCATGAAGTGTCAGCTGCTGCAGTTTAGCATAATTCCTTCAAGCAAAAGAAAAATTAAAAAACCCACAGCAGATGAAACTTGAAATCTTGGACTACTGAGAAGTACCTATCAAAAAAGTACTTATAAAAAAGTCACTTGCATACTTGAAAGGGTTTTTCTTTTTAAAATCAGTGCTTATTTCGATGTTGATACAGCTAACAACTACGGTTAATGAGGGACATCATAAAAATAGGTTACTTTCCACTGTAACAATAATCCCTCCCCACCCTGGTTGAAATGACGAATATCTGATTGAAAATGCCCTTTTTCCTTCTCTAGTTTTATAAACAAATCTCCTAAGGAGAAACTGCTTCCTTATTTTGGAGCTAATGTTGGATTTATTATCTTTTAGCCAACAAAAACAAATAAATGAAGAGTGCTAGTATATACAAAATGTTCTTAATGCGACAAGTTTTCCTTAGGTTATGCAGCAGACTAAGCCCTGGATCATACAGACATGAAGGAGCAAGAATTTTCTTGCCATGAAGAAACCTCTCTGTTTCCTACCTGATCTTATTGATGAACAGAAAAAATAAACTAATGCACATGAGTCATAAAGGCTTTGATTCTTGATTCTTAAGGTTTACACTTCTACAAACATGAACTGAAGAGACAAATTATTACAAAACAAGCTTTGGTGTGGGTTAAATTTTTATCACCTACTCCACAATGCTGTCCATATAGCAAGTGTGGTCAATGTGAAATAATCCAGAGCAGTTTCCTCCATAGTCAACTTACCCTGGAACAGGAAAATTAAACAGAGTTGCCAAAATAATGTAAATCTACATTTTGTAACACATTACATTTTTTTAATCATACCCGAATCTCTGAAGAACTGACTATTTTACTTGTTCAAAAAACAGGTACCAGTATTTTCAGAAACAATCAGTGATTTATGGCCCTCGTGGAGCTTTAATGGAGCTCCCAACCACCACCAGAAAATTGTGTCTTCTTCAAGTACTTCAGTTTCAGCAACTCAATCTTTAGAGCCCCTAAGCCACTCATCACTTCTGAAAAACTTGGCTTATGATTGTGTCATTTTTCCAAGCTCTTCAGCTTTCCTCTGATTTCTAAAATGACCATTTCCTGTCACTTCAAATTAGCCTATTAGATATATTAGGAACAAAACCAAAAAAAAATCTGCCTCAGAAAAGTGCAGACTTAAAACCAACAGACTCAAGTTGTCATTTTTGCTCTACCTAGGAATAAAATACATAGTGACAGCACAGATTCATTCATGATAGTCAGTCATCATATCTCAAAGTTTTCCCAGATTTGGCCAGTATAAGGGCAGATACGTAGAAAAACAAACACCAGCAGATTCATCAAATTAAGTCTGAATTTTACGCACAATGATAATTTTTTTCACAAGTGTTTGCTGCTACAATAATAAAACATTTTTTCTGCTGTAGATTAGACCTGCAGATGGATAAGAAACCTACCCAGTGTGTGCACAGACTCCCAGTTCCTGCCCAGACTCCCAAAAAACCTCCGCAACAAGACTGCCTCTGCTCTGAATTTGATCAGGATGATGCAACTCATATCAGACTAAACAAGAAGTAATAATGACATCTTTGCAGCTTTCAGTACCGCTTCGGTAGGTTTCAAACCCACCACCCATGGTGGATGTGTGCACATGGAGTCAGGCAGTACCTCACGCTTTAAGTTAGCTTCAGATTAGCTGGTTTAAGCATCTGTAGCTGCCTAGGTGTAACACCAGCGAGGTCAGCACGGGCTACTTGATCACACTCCGGCTACATTACGGTTCATCTTGCAGAATAGGAGGCCTGACTTCTTGTTATTATTCCACTGACCTGATGAGGCCCATGAAACACTTATAATCTAATCTCCCAGATGAATTTCCACTAGCAAATGAATCATTAAAAAAATGAGGAGGAAATCTGGGCTTTTACTATTACCGTTGCTTTAAATGTTTTATTTGTATGGGACATTCTGTACAAGACAAAGTTAAATATACATTTTGTACAAAGGTGACATGTATGACACCTTACCAAAATAGTACCTCTGCTTACATATCCATCTACATACACAATATGCCATGTCTGTTATTAGCTAAGGGGTCAGTTTTCAGCAGAGGATGTATTTTTTTATGCCACAGAAGAAAAGAGAATGAAATTAAGACATCATGCAGACCAATTGCCAATGTCACTGGTGTCTTTTAATGCTCAATTATCAAACAGTTGCTGTTTTGTTCATTTCAGGAAGTCACATTCATGGGGCAATGAAAAAGAAAATGAGAAACAATGAAGAGGAAAGCATAATTAAAAAAAAAATAGATGCATGCTGCTGGAACAGGATATGATTCTACACAGATCTGTGCAAAGGTTTTTGCATTGCTGTATAACATATTGCATTGCCTTGTCTGATGGACTCAAAAAGCCCTGTAATGTCTTAAGGAAGATAACTTCTGGTGCTTCATATCAAATAAAAATACGCAAATCTTCTTCTTGATGCAGACAGTGATCAAGGTAATGCTCTGCTTTTTTTTCTGAGAAGAAACTAGATCTAAATTAATGTTCTGTTTGCACATTTCTTCCTTACGGAAGGATGCCCTAGCAAATCTCAAGAGCCTTTTCTCTTGCCTAGTAAGGACGCTGGCACTGAACCCTGGTGAAGGAACACACTGCTTTTAGGCTCCAGGAGCAAGGATGATGGAAGGAGTTTAGCAATGCTGAAGTTCTCAGTGCTCCAGCTTGGTGGAATTATCCTACACAGGTGGTGGTTTGGCAAAGTGGTCCAAGTGCTTTATTTTTGCCTTTGTGTGTGAGGGCACAGGTGAATCTGGAGCTAGTTCACCTTAAATAGATGACAGGTGGACAATGGCCTTTGCAGAACAAATGTATGGGGACACAATGACAGAAAATGGGTAAGAAAGATCTGTCTCATTGAGGTTCTGTTGTCATAGAAATTGAGTTTCAACAAAAATACTCTCCATAACCAGTGATGAAGGAGCCTGAAAGTTCTTTGCAGCCTGTTTTAGAAAGAGGGTCAGAGTTCAGGGCCTCTCCTCATCTTCATTTACCCTCCAAGATAAGCCATATAACGCAATCTATTTCCAAGTCCTATTCACTTGTCTATACTCTTTCTTATACCTTGAAAAATCCTTACGTCTTCATGGGTGCAATCCATTTGAGGCAATCCTCCCGGGTTCCCTTTACGGTCATCATCCTACCATCTAGAGCACAGTTCTTCTCATCCTAAAGCAAAGATACGTCACACCCTCATATCTCCCCTCCTCTGAACAGAGCAGAACAGCTCCTCTGGACACATCTGCATTGCAGACATATGTATTTTAGTAAGATGAAATCTGGCTTGTTACAAGGCAGCGCCCTCCTTCCCCAGATGAACACTTATCTTTGCTGCTTTTCTATCAGGGAGTGGGAGGTTATCTGCAAACTGACATACTGTAAAGCAGTGCTTTAAAGTAAATGGTATAGATTTACAGAATGGGAGAATTCAGAAAGGAATTTTTTGTTGTGTCTGGTTCCAAAAATCTTCCACCATTTTTCATCTCTACACTATTTTCCGTCCAAATGTTTTCTGAAAAAAATCTTATTTTACAATAAAGATGCGGTGGGAAAATCAAACTATATTTGCTTCATTAAACAAAGTGTGGAGTGTAGTTCATAGAAATTTCAAGAAGAACAAAGGCTTTGGATCTGGGATTTTTGACTGGGATCTGCCACTCCCAGAAACACTGAATCTCACACCGAGGCAAGCTATTCCTGGGAAACTGGAGTGCTTGAAGTATGGATGATGAGTATATCTTAAAGGCAGTATTGAGTCAACCTATA
Organism: Cariama cristata; assembly: GCF_000690535.1. Classification (NCBI taxonomy): domain Eukaryota; kingdom Metazoa; phylum Chordata; class Aves; order Cariamiformes; family Cariamidae; genus Cariama; species Cariama cristata. The sequence goes on from NW_009597294.1 coordinate 7,272, forward strand.
GCTGACAGGACAAACATACCCCTACATACACAAAGATGAAAGGGTTTGCCAAAGGTCATGTGACATCCCTGTAGTAGAGACAGGAATGAGCTCAGATCTGATGTTGCATACGCCTCAGAGGCTGAATGGGAGTTCTTAATCTCACAAAGTTTAAAGAATTTTGATCTAAACCAAACAAATTATTACACTGAACTAAATAAAATTGAAATAACTGAAACCCTGAGATGCTTTATTGCATATAGATAGTTGAACGTGAATAAGAAGCAAAGGAGGTGACAGATGTTCATTCAAAGACTATCTAAATCTTTCTGGTACTCCATTATGGTTTATATTCAGGTTGGTTTCCAAATCTAGCTGAAGTGCTAATTCCCCAAGATTCATATTTGCATTGTCACTTTGGTATCTCCACACTACACACAGTACAACATAGAATTTTTGTTGGAAATCAGTTTTGGAAAGAGCAACTAGTTTATCAGGACTCAGAGGAGTTTGCATACAACTAAGAAGGTGCTATGATAAACATCAGAAAGTAAAAGTTCTTTATTAAACTCTCATCAAACATTCACTCTCAAGAGAGAGGAATAATTCTAGAAACAGCATTTATCTGCGTTTTTTCCAAGGCATTTTTTTCCAATCTTCAGTTTAGTAACTTGTTCCAATTTTGGTAAAGTGTTGCCAAAATATGTCACTTAAAGAATTCACTTCAGAATACAAACTGTTGTTTCAGTACCTCATGATACATCTCCACAGTACATCATTTCAGTATGTGCACTTTATTTAATAATGAAAAACAGTATCTATCACAGATAGGCACCATTTAAACTTCAAACCTAACAGCTCTTCCGTTTTCTTTTAATTATGAAGAAGAAAACCACAGATCTTATCTATCACTTTGGTGTAAATAAACTCTAGTTCATAAGTAGTTACACTGGTATAAATGTAAAGATACTGATACAGCTATCGCTTATCCAGAAATAAAAATTATCTACATTAGTGTGAGGCACTGTTACACACCAATTGCACCCAGTATAAGGAATGTACTAGTGTTACTGTTTTGGTAACACAAAACCACAATCCTTACCGCAAATTTTATGGCACAATGAGAATTTTGTATAGGTCAGGCTTTATCTGAAAAGCCCATATCGTTACCAATCTGTTTAGTGCAAAATGCAACTTACTAATATCAGGTAAAGAAGTGAATGTATATTTCTTGGATGATATTTTATACTTGCACTGGAGTTTTGTAGCTGAAGAACTAGGCAGTACAGAGAAGGCATGTACAGTGACAGAAATCTGGGTTCAGCATCTTTCATCAGATGCTTTGAAACAATTGCAGGATACAGAGTGGATCCAGAAAGAGACCTCAAGGGGACATTGACGACTTCACTGCTTCATCTGTAACCTTGATTTGGTGGTGGAAACTCAGTCTTCTCTCAGAAGTTGTATGTTAAAGGCAGTGACAAGGAATTTACGTAAGTGTTGTTTATATTATAAGCAAAATATCTGAAGCACGAGGTGATTGAAATGAAACTCTTCCAGCCTGCAAACCATGACATTCTTCCTCATCGTAAACTGCACAACTCTTGTCCTATTTCCTGTATTGGTGGGAATAGGAATGTGCTAATTCAGTCATTTCCTTTTTGTTTTTACAAATAAAGTGCAGGTCAGGTCACTCACAAGATTGGTTCTGTGCCATTCCAGTTGATAGCAGCTCCTTGCCACCTAGGAATAAAATCAATCATTTTACATCCATTGGTTAATTAGGTCATTGGAAAGGTAACTCAACTCTCCCCAGCCACCCAACGAACCTTAGAGAGATTAGGATGGACTCATTTGGGATAACTAATCACCTTGTCTCAAAGGGAAAGGAACACAAGGGAGGCACTTGTGCACCCTAATTTTAGGTGCCCAAGTTTGGAGGTCAGTCTCCTTACCCTGCCTCCAGTCTCCTCTAGGCAACAGAGAACCCTCAGCAGCAGCCGATTCAGAACAAGCACCTTCCTGTTGCAAAGACCGTAGGGAATCCCCAAGATGGGTACAAGAACTAACCCTATATAACCAGAATGCTCACTCTTAGCTGTTACTGGGCAATTTGGACACTCCTATACAGGCAGGCCTCTGACTGGGAACTCTGTAACCCTGAGAACCTGAGACTGGATCATTTAATTTAGCAGCTACCTGACCTTCGTTCCTTTGAAGTATTCAATGGCTCGTTTTAATGGCAGGCAATGCTTTGTTCTTCCTATGCTGAGGTTTTGCTCTTTCTCTGCCCACATTCCTTCTTCAGAATAACACTAAAGACGTATACTGAGAACAATGTTTCCAAATGAGTCCACACACATGTGCACAAAAACCTTCCATGTTTTTAATTTCTGGCTCTGTGTTGGCTGCTACTGCTCAGCTGCCCACTCCAGGAAGGTGACCAAGGCTAAATGCAAAGAAGGTATCGATCCTGCATTTGTCGCCAAATGTGTCATCAAATCATGACAGAAGACAAAGATCTGAATCAAGACTTGGTAAAAGCAGGATGATGCTCTCCAGTGACCTCACTGGGTTGAAGTGAATCAACTTACCATACAGTCAGAGTCATTCCTTGCGTGAATTGCACCCTTGTCTATGGCATTGCTCATGTTTGTAAGTTCGTGGTCCACATCTGAGAACTAAACTATTGCATTCCCAGTGTCAAGTATTTATATCCATCTTGAAAATCTGTCTCAGGGTGCATGTGCACAGTAGTAAGACATTGGTGAGGGGGTGGAGACAACAGTGAGCTGCCAGAGTGCCACATTCTTTGTGTCACCGAGGAAAGAATGTCTCAGCAAGGGTATGGCAGCTCAGTCCTTTTGCTGAGCAAGTCAATTAAGTGTAAAACAAAACCAAAAGCTGAATTAATGCAGTATTCAGGGCAAAGTCTCAAAGGAAGTGACTATCTGAGGGCTCTTGTGAAATTTCTCCTTCTTTTTTTATTTTGCTGAGAAAATGAAAATAAAACAATTGCAGAAAGACTGTCATCATTACAGGATTTAGTAGGAATACACTACAGTGATGCCTCACGTCTTAAGCTAAAAGCATAATATGATCTAGCTGGGGATATTTGACTTAGACTGGCATTCACCAGTGGTGAGAGCTGTCCTTGCCAGGGGTTCAGAGTATCACCCCCAGAAGAACCAAACATAAGCGGGAAGTACAATTGCCACCTTCTGTCCCCATTGGATTTTTCAGGTAATGCCATCAAATCATCCCTTATCTTTGTGTACCATCTTCCCAATGCACCACCTTCTGTCTCAGCAGGGTGATTAAAGCTTTGGGAGGGATCCACAGAGACCCTACAGAGGGCAAAAGACACTGAATGAAATCTGCTCTGGGACAACACTGTACTCTGTGAAAATACTGACATGTGCTGATACCATTTTTGCCGTTATGGCTTAAGATGTTGCTAATCACTATGCAGTGAGGAATTGCTCTTTTTTAAGACAGGCTTTCAATAAAGAGGTCAAACAGAAATTGATGTTTTAAAGCAGGACTCAAGGTAACTTTCATAACAAGCCTTAGCTCCTGTGTTTATTTTCAAACCATTTTTGCTGAGCTGTTTGTAGACTGAAAAGCAGTCTTTGGCTCTTTGCTCCTGTGGAGGTGGATTCAAAACTTTTTTCGCCTATTGAATCTGCACAAGAAAAGGTGTCAAATAGTGAGGAACCTCACTCACAGGTGCTGAACAAGTCTTTTCTTTACAGACAGAAACAAAACTGCCTGGATAATGCAGCATGATGATTTCCCCAAACTATCTTGCCACAATGTAATTCAAATGGAAGCTAGATTCTAGCTGTTGATTCACATCACAATTTATCAGATTAGCAGCATGAAAACTACATTTGACCCATCTGATTCAACTACAACCTCACCCAAGTGTCATGGAGTTAACGGGAATCCAAGAGGAACTGGTTCAGGCCCTGAACAATGCTCAGTCTCGAATAATATTCAGAAAGATTATCTCCTGTAACAATACCTTGGTATTGTTTCAGAGCACACCAATAATTCACGACGAAATGCCATACTCTCCTCTCCTCTTATCCACTAAATTTCCACTGGATGTCGCAGTTCAAAGCCAAACAGATGAACTAATGTATCGTACAGCCCCACTGTCACAGAGGAAAGCTGATACTAGTGGGTTAACAAAATATACCACTGAATTCAGATTATAATATCAGATCAAAGTTTTATTCCCCTCGGGCAGAGCTAACAGATGTTATTTCCGCCAGTGCAGAGAGATGCTGAGGATCGTGACTGTGATATAAGAGTATTCTTCAGGGAAGAATAGGATAAGATGTCTGCACGGCATCTCCCAAACACCCCAGAGATGCACATTCCAGATATCTCTTGGTCAGAATCTGACTGCTTCTACAGATGTCTAGGGTTGAAGGTCACAATAAAAGCACATGTACTTGTACTGACTCTTTGGATGGGAGTGTGCAGGTTAAAGTGATACCTGTTGGGGACTATTCGTTCTAGACATCTGAACTGTTACATGCTTTAAACTCAAATCTCACTCTTCTGATATTTTACAAAACAGGGACTAAAAACATTACCCTCCTCCTGCAGAAGCAAAACAAGCCTTCTCCTCTGGTAATAACAATAACCAAAAAACCCCACTAAATACAGAAACAGTCTATTACATATGCAGTTTTCCCCTTGGGAGGGGAAGAGAACAAACAGCAGACAGATGTTAGGTATATAACTTAATGCATTACAGGACTGTGGTGTTCAGGTATTGGGGTAAACAATGGGTAAAGCTTTTCATGGATTAAAACAGAACTGAGTCATGTGAATGAAAGGAAAAATCCCAATCAACATTTGGAAACAACAGTAAATCATCTCAGTTCTGACTGTTCAGACTGCGAAGTTCTCCACACTGCCTGAGAAATTATTCTGCATTTTTTTATGAGAAAGATTTGATAAGGAGCTTCATCACAAATGCCTGGTCAAAATAAGTAATGGCTGTTTGCTTGCTTGCTTTACTAAAAATTAGTTTAGGAGTGTTTTCCATGTTTGTATGATACAAAATATTTCCTTTTTTAAGTCCCAATTTTTTAGAACACTGGTTAGCGTGGTTTGTTTTCACTTTTCCTTATATACTGTTTCATAGTTGGAAGAAAAAGGTTTTAAACCAAAAAGGAAATATATAACATGAAAAACCTTTAGCAGCAAGGCCATACTTTAATAAAACACTCAAAGCAAATGAAGAACACTGAAAACAAGGAGCCAAACAGATAAGGTAAATCAGGCAGTCGTGAGAATGATAGAAACAAAATAAATTGACACTGGAATTTGCTGGTAATTCACTTCCACAGTAGATTAAAAGCAGGGAATTTAAAATAAAAAACATCACCATTACAAAAACTGTATAACTTTGATACAATGGTAGAAATGGAGGATGTTCTAAGAGCAAATTTAAGTAGCTGCATGCATTATTCACCCCCACTGTGTGGGTTTCTGAGGCTATACAGTATTTATTTTAGTTTGCAGTCATGCTTATGTATCACTGGAACAGAGGAATCAATACAATCTATATGTGCAGGGAGCCTGGACTAACGTCACTGCTGTCATGTTATAGGATGCCTCTTCTACTTTCTCTGTAACTTTATAATGGCAGCCTACAGGAACACACTGTTTGGCAGCCATTGTCTTCTTTTTTTTGGTGGTTTTTTACAGGACAAATTGTAGCAAGGAGAGGAGGGAAATTACAAGAGAAAGCTGAAGCTGCTTGGCTTGCTGATTTAACACATTATCGTCTTTGACAATGAGGCTTTTTCTTCTTGCTCCAAAGATATTCTGGTAGCAGCTTTCAAAGTCATGCTGATGGAGTTGATATAAAGCTGATTATTCTACCCAGTTAAATTTCTCCATTTTGCTTCTTTCATGTCTCACTAAACTGAAAATGTTCTTGTTAACTTCAGTATGACTTGGATAAACTGCTTAAAAATTCATCATTTAATCTCATGTAGACCTCAAAACAGCAATGAAAATCCTAACATGTCAGGAACTAGCCTTATATTCAAGGAGAGAACATGACCTAAGAACTGTCAAGAATGACTTCACAAAACAAGGTGTTTTGTGTCCTTGAGAAACTCTGTGCTGCCTATAGACACATGGAAAGTTTGAGAAAACTGAGGCGGTTGAGCACAGGACTTCATGCATCGAGAATGGTAACCAAATCCCCAGGTGTAATTATATCTTTCAGAAAAGACTGACAAAGATGGAAGAAATTTTCTCCTTCTCTCATTATACCTCTACAATAGGCATAAATCACTTTTAGGAATCTAAATTTAGATCTAGTGAAATCAAGTTGTGCTCTCAAGCTGAATTTGTCTCAGTCAGTTCTTGGTGATGTAATGAAGGTTCCTCTGACAATAAAGTGAATGTCTTAGCCAGTTTGATGTTAATTACAATAACACACAATTAAATGTGTAACACATATTATCACAGCCTGGCCTATTTAGATCTTTTCTGATTTTTGAGCAGTAATTTTTCAAGATTACTTGCTGCAATATTTTTTACCACACTCCAGTCTTACATATATTATTTATATCAAAAACTGAATGTATGAAAAACTGTAGTTTCACTTACTTTGTCCTAATACAGTGCTCGAGTGGAGGAGTAAGATCATTTTCTTTATCTTCAGCACACATCTGAGTTGTGTCTGCAGAGATATATGAGATTATTAGTGGCAGGAGTATATTTCTACTCATGTAGAATACCGCAGTAGCTTCTAGGAACTCCACCCATGGAAGTGATGGACTACCACTCACATTGTAAATCTCCTAACCCACAATATGCACATATCCACTTTGGATTGAAATACCCTGGAAGGTGAGCATTGCTGGCACTTGAATATCATCTCATGCCCTTGTTTACACCATCTGAACAGAGTGGCTGCTGACAGGGCCAGGAATGCATGGAGTAGATACCGCGGCTATGGCTTTTTGCAAATAGCATGTGCTGTATAGCTGACCTCAGAGTGGACAGTTTGCCTCTCACTGCTTTGTCATCTCTTGAACCTTTTCAGCTAGCGGTCTACTGCCTGTTTGTGCAATGGCAGGCTAAATAAAGGCTGAAAGGGGGTAACTGAATGCAAACACTGTTGGGAATGATCTCCAGATTGTGCCCAGCATTAGCTGTTTCATCTCTTGAACCTTTTCAGCTAGTGGTCTACTGCCTGTTTGCAATGGCAGGCTAAATAAAGGCTGAAAGGGGGTAACTGAATGCAAACACTGTTGGGAATGATCTCCAGATTGTGCCCAGCATTAGCTGTTCTGGACCAGAAACTTGCCCAGAATTGTGCTGACTACTTAACCGTAAGGGTGATCATGGGACAGTGTTCAGAGTCATGCCCTGACTCAGGTTAGTTTACTAATATAAAGAAGATTTCAAAGAAAAACATGGATTAGAAGGTGAAGCAATATGCTGGAGGGTGTCATGAGATTTTATTTTGCCATTGATGTCATAATTACTAAGAAAGCAATTTTTTTTACTCAAATACTAAGGACAGCAGCAGTCCTACACTTGAATAGCAAACTCCAAGTCTAGTCCAAACTAGGTTAAGATTCTTTCACCTTGGAAAAGAAGATTGTCCCTTGACTGTTGAGAAAGCAATGCACAGACAGGAGAAGACGATGTTGTGTTGGATATAAGAGAGCTACCACAGGCTGTGAGCATTCCTTTGGGACCAAGAGGCAATTGCACTGTTCTGGGGAAAACAGAGAGGTCAGTGTCTCAAACACTGGATCTGTCAACAGTGAAAGTAGTCGCTGAACTTCCCAGGGAGAAAACATCCTGCGAGCAGCTTGGATGTCAGTCTGCTCAGCTGTTTCCTGTTTTGGAGTAAAACATTTTCAACTGCAGCAGACCAGGGTTTTTTCTTTTTCTTCTTTTCTGTCCGTCATCCAGCCAATGGGTAGGTTGCAAGCAATAAATGATGCCAAGACAGAGTGTACGATATGGGTTTGCTTCAGTGAGACTGATGTAGACAGGATGGGAAGCAATTGCTCTTATATTCACAGCTGCCAATCTCAGATATATCTGGCTTCCTCATGTCATAAAGAGAACCTGGCTCTCCCTTGCTTGTTGATCTTGTTAGTATAAATAGATGTAGAAAACTCTGAATGACTGTAAGGGCTGGAGTAGTAGGAAATGCACAATATTTAAAAGCACATAAAGTACTGGCAGTTTTCTCCTAGATCCTCAGGAACTTAGAGGTACATGGGAATCTTTTAAAAGGTCTCTTTTATCCTAATATTGAAGAATTTATAAGAGTTCACTAGAGATACACTGGCTTGTTTTCCTTCTCTGCCTATCAGAAACTTCTACCCCAATGGAAAGGATTGAAGAACTTTCATCTGTTTAGGATAGTATGTTGAATTCACTAGCAGGCATTATCTGCTTTTAGGAAGGAACTTCATATTTCTTGTCCACATTTTGACAAAATGTTATGAGTATGAGAAGCTGGGAAAATTCTCAATATAAAGTGGCAATTACTATTACCCTCAAAATGCAATTCTACTCTTTCTTTCTGGCTTTTTTGCCTTTCTTGATCAGCATAATTTCTTCGACATTTCCCGAAATGTGACCTTGATTGTAATCTTCCTAATTCTAAACAAGATTCTCATTTCAAGGAATTCAGCTTCTTGCTAGTGAAAAGCAAACAACTTTGTTAACCAGCACCAGTGAGATGTGGTTGTGCAGCACCCAGGACCTCATGTTGTGTCTCTAGGTAACACTACCTAACCATCCTAGTTTGTTGATATTTCCACAATGGAAATACCAATAATACTCAGCATTCTGACATTCCCATCTGGTACTGCATGCAGGGTTTAGACGTATGATCAATGCTACCTTTTGGATGCAAAGTAATTTCAGTTTTTCTCCAGACCTAACAAAGGATTACTGTACAGCCAGAACTAGGAAAGTGTTTCTCTGGAATGATGAAATTATTTGCATTTTACAGCCTTTGCAGAATTTCACAGATAACAAAAGATTTACTAGGACATATCCCTTGAAGAGGCTGTAGCCACAACAAAAAGATATCTACCTCTCAATGCGAGTTTAGTCTTTGAGGAGAAATATACAGATATGCCATGACAGGTTGAAGAGTAAAGAGAAAAATTTATACATACTCAGAGTACTTTCTCATCCAGGCATCTCAAAGTGCTTGGTATCTCTGGATTTTGGAACTGTTCCTGATTTATTAATGATGAAAAGACAGATTTTGGACTGTATGTTACCTGATACAACACAATAGAAAAAATGTGTCTTGATCTCTCTAGTTCTATGCTGAACTATATCATCTGTGTCACTTACAAAGAATCTTTTATCTGGGACAGACCATGTGGGAAACAGTTGGCAACTATAGCCCTGTAAAGGTTAAGTATTTTTTGGAGAGAATATATGTGATCACTACAATAGAATGACAGGGAATTTAATTAAAATAAGAGGATAAATAACAAGCAGAAAGACAACTGAATGCACTATCAAATCCATGAGATGCTAAAGCCCCCAGCACTCCCACCATACAAACAGTTTTGCCACATGGACTCAATTAGAACATACAACACCTGTGTATAACTGATCCTGTCCAAGAACCAGAATGTACGGGCAAACAGGGAATACAGACAGCTTATTTTTAAAGAGTGGACTACAACAGGGCAGTTCCTTAAGACTGAGAAGGAATTTGATTAGATTGCATAAATTTATTGAAGGAAAGAAAACAAAAGATAAGTAGAATACTATTAGCAAATAGAAATGTAGTAGTCAAGAATGTCTTAATATGGCAATAAGCAGGAGCTTTCTAAGCATCAGAATACTTCTTGTCCAAATGCCTTCCAGCAGGAGAAATGTGTAATTACTGTAAAAGCAGCTGCATAATTTGGCATGGTTTCCTGAAAGAATGAGTGTAACAAGGCAGATCTTTTGCATGCTTGTGTTTCCAGGTATCCTTACAAGCAGGTAAGAGATTAGACTTTGTTAGTAGATTACTGCCATCTTCTGAAGTATCTGGCTTCGGAGGCAAGGATTTCATGCTTCCTCACCCTCTCTGCTCATTTTACTACAGGCATGTAGGGTTGAGGAAGAGAAGACTTGCACTTTCTGCCTGTAGAAACAATGTGAGAAGACGTGAAGGAGAATGGGAGTAGTTAAACACGGCTTATAGTCCTGGGACCATGAATCGGCCAGATCACAATCTGTTCCTTGGAAATTGATGTCACTGAAAGATTTATCGGTCTGTATAAAGCAGCACATGCTCACTTTTAACTCTTTCAAGAGCTTATTCTCAAAATTTCCTTGAGAAATCTAATTTCCAATTAATTACCAAAACTAATTACAGAAATTAGGAAACAGGCACACAAATAATCTTTAATGCCTGAGACCATCATTGTGTATATTATTGGATTCTTCTTTCTGATGTGATGCTGTTGCCACCACCAGAGATGAAATGTAGAGTTACTGAGTTGTACATACCAACCGTTAACCGAATTTCTTCTTCCTGGTTGGCCAAGCCATCATAATAATACAGATCAAATCTCTGCTCTGTTTTCCAGTCACCTAGTAAATCCTTTTCCAAACAAAAAAGCACACTGAAGTGACTTTCACTGCACACCAACCAAATTGGGTATTTAGGGGTCTTCAGGTAACAACCAACCTAAAAGAAAGATACAAAACATTAGAACATCACAGAGAAGAAACAATTAATTGTTAAAAACATGAGATATATAACATCACTTATTTATTATAGTCTACAAAAATTAATGAAGGCTCATTATATACTGCTGATGAAGCAGATCAGGATAGGTCTGGTAAATCATGGAACATAAAAAGCAAGTATCTGGCCTTGGGTTATAGGCAGGTAATGAAATCCAGCTGTAGTATCCTTACAGCAAAAAGATCATATCCCAGATGATCAGAACCAAAAGGAACCCTGTCCTGTGCAATAGGTATAAAACCATAGAGAGTTTAGGTCACGAATACTACACGAGATCAATGGGAGACCGTGCTCTTATGCCAACAGTAGCTGGAAGCCAGGAAAGAGACTTTAGAGGATCTCAGACGACATGAGACACCCCTGTGTAGGTAACTAAACTGAGCCCAAAATCTTTTCTTGGATTAAGAATATAATATATTCCCTTCACTTTAGCATCTTCTTCTAGCTTCACAGTCCAGATATGTACAATATTTTCAGCTACCAGAAGAAAACAATAACAGAAGCACCTCTTTTGCACTATTCTTACAAATGAAATATTCCTAGCTGAAAAAAAACAATTATTTCTTTAACAGATGCCTTTTCTAAGCCTTTGCCCTCCTTTTGAAAGTTTGAAAGTATATTTATTTGTAAATATCCCAAATGTTCCAAATGAAATTGTATATAAATTATTTTCATACTCAAGAGCTTTAAATTAGAATTGATGGGGGAAGGGGATACCAACACGACTGCAGTAGGTAAGCCAAGGGTTGGCATGGCATGACCTGAGGGTGACAGTCCTAGTGGGAACATTCACACTGCTCCTGGGAGCACAGAGGGCTCAGGAGCATGTCTGAAATGCTTGTACACCAATGCAACCAGTATGAAAAACAAACAGGATGAACTGGAAGCGTTGGTCAACTCCCAGAGCTACGATATCATCGGTATTAGTGGGACTTGGTGGAATGAATCCTATGATTGGAGTGCTCGGATGGAGGGCTACAGGCTGTTCAGGAGGGACAGGCAGGGCAGGTGAGGTGGAGGTGTCACACTATACGTAAGGGAGAGGTTTGATTGCACAGTTAGTGATGATGAGGTGGAGAGCCTCTGGGTAAGGATTAGGGAGATGGAAAACAAAGGAGTTGTTGTAGTGGGTGTTTACTACTGATTTCCCAGCCAGGATGTAATCACTGATGACTTATTCAATAGGCAATTAGAAGAAATTTCTTGAATGGTAACCCTTGTCCTTATGGGAGATTTCAACTTCCCAGACATCAATTGGGAATATAAAACTGCTGTGATGAGCAGGTCTTGGAAATTCTTCACGCTTGTAGGAGAGAACTTCTTGTCACAGGTACTCAGTGAGCCAACTAAGATGCCCTCCTAGACTTGCTATTTGTGAATAGAGAAGGACTCATCAGGGATGTGATAGTTGGTGGCTCTCTTGGTCGCACTGATCATGAAATCATTGAGTTTTTAAAATTTTCAGTGTAATGAGAAAAAAGGACAGCAGAGTTGCCACCCCAGACTTCAGAAGAGTAAACTTTAAGCTATTCAGGGAGCTATTTAGCAGAGTACCCTGGGAATCTGCTTTTGAGGGCTTAGGAGTCCACAAGTGCTAGTCAGTCTTTAAGAAGCACATTTTAGAAGCACAGGAGCAGGCAATTCCACTGTGTCATAAGTCAAGCAGCTAGGGCAGAAGACCAGCATGGCTGAACAGGGAACTCCTTGTGGAGCTCAAGAGGAAAAAGAAACTATCTGGTCTCTGGAAGCAAAGTCAAGTTTTGCAGCAAGAGTACAGAGCCGTGGTTTGTTTATGCAGGGACAAGACACGAAAGGCCAAAACTCAATTAGAGTTTAAAGGGACCAGAGTTGTTTCAGATAACAAGAAGGGCTTTTTAAAGTATGTTAATAGCAAGTGGACATCTAAAGAAAACATTGGACCAACAGCTGTTGAAGATGGTCATCTGAGTAATAGGGATGAAGAAAAAGTGGATGCACTCAAAAAGTTTATTGCTTCAGTCTTTAATAATACTGATATATCTTGGGCTGCCCTGTCTCCTGAGTGAGAAGACCATGAGTGCGGGAACAGTGACTTTCCATTTGTGGACACTGAATTATAAGGGACAAGTGGTATCAGCTGAATGTTCACAAGGCCATGAGGCCTGATGAGATTCATCCCAGAGTTCTGAAGGAGCTAGTGGATGTTATGGTAGGAGCCCTCTCTATCATCGACCAAAGGTCTTGGAAGTCCGGAGAGGTCCTTGCTGACTGGAAGCCAGCCAATGTTATTCCAATCTACAAAAAGGGCATCAGGGAAGACCCCAGGAACTACAGATCTGTTAGTCTAACCTCATTTCCTGGAAAAATTATGGATAAGATTATACCAGGTACTATTGAAAGGCATTTAAAGAGTATTGCAATCATCAGGCACAGTTGACATGGGTTCACAAAAGAAAGGTCCTGTTTAACTAATTTGATATTCTTCTATAATAAGGTCCCCCACCTAGTGGATGAAAGGAAGGTGGTGGACATAGTTTTTCTGGATTTTAATAAGGCTTTTGATACTGTCCTTCACAGCATCCTTCTGGACAAGTTGTCCCGTTGTGGGATGAGTATGTTTATGGTGCATTGGGTGAAGAACTGGCTGAAAGGCAGAGCTCAAAGGGTTGCAGTGAATGGGGCTACATCTGGCCGATGGCTGGCCAGCAGTGTTCCTGAGGATTCAATTATAGGGCCAGCTCTGTTCAATATATTTATCAAAAATCTACGTGCAAGAGGTGAATGCAGCATTAGCAAGTTTGCTGATGATACCAAACTGGGAGGTGCTGTTGACTTTCTTCAGGGACAGGAGGCTTTGAAGAGGGATCTTGATAGATTGGAGTATTGGACTATGATTAAAGGGATGAAATTTAGCAAGTCAAAATGCTGGATCTGTACAAAATGCTGGATGGAGTAACACTGGGCACAAGTATAAACTGGGAGAGGAGTGGCTGGAGAGCAGCCCTGCAGCAAGGGATCTGGGGGTGCTGGTTGACAGCAGGCTTAGTGTGAGCCAGCAGTGAGCCCTGGCAGCCGAGAAGGCAAACCCCATCCTGGGGTGCATTAAATATAGCATAACCAGATGGTCAAAAGAGGTAATTACACCACTGTATTCAGCATTGGTGCAGTCTCACCTTGAATACTGTGTGCAGTTCTGGGTCCCACAATTTAGAGAGGGTTGTGAAAGTCCTTTAACGTATCCACAGGAGGGCAACAAAGTTGGTGAAAGGGCTGGAAGGAATGTCTTATGTGAAGCAGCTAAGGACTTTGGGATTGCCTCATTTGGAGAAAAGGAGGTTGTACACCACTGTATTCAGCATTGGTGCAGTCTCACCTTGAATACTGTGTGCAGTTCTGGGTCCCACAATTTAGAGAGGGTTGTGAAAGTCCTTTAACGTATCCACAGGAGGGCAACAAAGTTGGTGAAAGGGCTGGAAGGAATGTCTTATGTGAAGCAGCTAAGGACTTTGGGATTGCCTCATTTGGAGAAAAGGAGGTTGAGGGGCAACCTCATTGCTCTCTGCAGCTTTCTGAGGAGGGGAAGTGGAAAGGGAGGTGCTGAGCTCTTCTTCCTGGTATCCAGTGATAGGATGTGTGGGAATGGTTCAAAGTTGAGCCAAGGGACGTTTACACTGGACATTAAGAAGCATTTCTTTACCAAGAGGGTGGTCAAACACTGGAACAGGTTTCCTAGAGAGGTGGTCGATGCCCCAACCCTGTCTTTGTTTAAGAGGCATTTGGGCAACGCCCTTAACAACATGCTTTAACTTTTGGTTAGCTCTGAATTGATCTGGCACTTGGACTAGATGATCATTGTTGGTCCCTTTCAACTGAAATAGTCTAGTCTAGTCTAGTCTACTGATGTGAAGTATTATTCTTAAATCTACCAGCTGTTTAAAATGTGGGCTACTACAGCAATTATTTAGATTTGTGAGTAATTGCTTTTATCTATATATGTATCCATTTATGCGTTCAATAATTTTTTTCTGCTGCTTCTCTTCATAGGCTTTAAGGTTTAAGTCTAGGAAATGACTGAGGCTTGTTTTATGCATATTTAGGCTCATATGTATTATTTCTCATGGAATTTATGTTTTAAGGCAGACATATATATGCTTTAATACCTGGGGGAGTGTTTCTACCGTTTTGAAACTTAATATATGCTGATATAAAATGAGTCATGGAAGTTTCCTGCATCCCCTGAGGTCAGTGAATATCTTGTAGTATTTTCTTCACCTCACACTAATGTGTTCCGAGACAGATACCATCCTCCTATTGCATGCTGCTGCTTCAAAGCTGCAGTATCAGTTAATGATATTAGCCTCTTCAGTAGTAAATAATAGAGAAAAAAAAATGAGATTAGAGTGCTTAATGTAGCAAAGAAACCTTATTTCTTCCAGCTAGGATTTTAATATTCAGCTACAACAGGTATTTATTATTAGCTATGTTCCTGTCACTGAAAGCCGTATTCTAAGTTCAAAATAATATTGTTTTTTTCCCCCATTGAATTGTTGGGCTTTGTATCTTTGATAAATCATTCAGAAAAACTAAAAACCAAAACAAAACTTTTTGCTTTCAGTAGAATGTTCCTGACTACAGCTCTGCTTATTATTCTTATAGTAGACAGAATCAATATTGTGCAGGATGCTGTGTATAACCATCTTTATTTTATCCCCAGTTTTATGTATCTTTTGCTAAAGAGATGTTGTACTGCTGGTATGCTACCAATCTGCAAAACAAGGAATGGTAACCAAGTGTGCAAATATATGTGCATAGAAATACAAGATCAGTTTCTGTTTCAATAATACAGACACATGGATCAAAGAATTTTTGCTAGTTTGGAGCTTCAGGTAGTTTTGAAGAGATTCACATAGTAATATAGTAAGTGATACAATCTACAGAAATCATCTCTGCCTATTGCTACTTTTACCTTTACCACTATGGGATTTAAATCATGCTTCAGCATATGCAGTGGGTGCTAGCGGAAACTGGAAGAATTCTAACAGAAAAATTCTTCTATGTGTTTTCTAGATATAGATTTGTGGATACAGCTTTTTCAGTACCACCTTCAGTTCCTCACCTTGGGCACAGAGGTGCAAATGTCATCTAATATCCTGCTAAAAGGCAGAAGCCAACATATATGCTGTTGTAATTAAAAAACTAAACAGCATCCCTAAGTGATAATGAGTGTTTAGGTTTTTTATTATTGAGATTTAGAATTCATATTTGAAGTGTTCTATGAGTACAAACTCAATTATATTCCCCAATGAGAACTACTTCTGATGTTAGGTAACAAATATCTAGCTAATTAAGTAACTGTTCCCTGACTCATTGCTTGGCTAATATCTATTTAAAACAGCCTTTTATACAACAGTTTTGCTTTTCATGTAAATTCTTGGCTTAAAAGTAAAAAAATTTTTTTACAAGCTTACAAAAATACTTATAGCAGGAGTTATCAAGAAGGGAAATACGCAGATGGCAAATTAGAGGGATACAAATGAAAAGATTCAGTCTCACAAACATGCATATTTTAATATGCAGATAAATCAAAGCCAAAAAGAAACAGTCAGTCTTCTAAAAATGTGTTCTTCCTACATATGTCTGCTAAAGTAACTTCTAAGCTTCATCAAACAACACTTAAGAAAACAAGATTAGAGAGATGCAGAACTGTTTCAAAGCACACATCCACTCCAATTGCTACTCACATCAACAGTCCTATTGAAGTCAGGACAAATTGTTCAGATGCATAAGGTCTGTAGGGACATTTTTCAAATATGTATAGTTTTCAATTACAAAGCTTGCAGAAGGCAGCGAGGGCATGAACTTTAAGGAGAGTCTAAAAGCATTGCAGATTGAATCCTCATCTCCCAAGAAAAGGCAGAAATCTTCATTTCAGTTACATCAATTATACTAGTTGAGGATTAGCTGCTGCCTTTAACATCAAGTTGTGTTCCAGCTGTTGATTGGTCACTGCAGGTTTGCTTCTCCCCAAAACCCCTGGCCACCTTGTCCCACTATCACCACCTTCCAGGGGCTTCTGGCTCTCCAGATACATCAGGTGATTCCTACACTCCAGCTTAAGGTCAAGTGGCATGGAGTGGTTTTTATCCATAAGACTAAAATTCCTTCCTTTTCCCAAACATGTTACTTTGTCTAGACTTCCTATAAGGAACTTCCCTCTCCCATAGCATTCCTCAAAACATGTTTAGATTTTTTCTACAAAATATAATATGGAACCATGCTACTGACAAGTAAGGACAATCATCATTGTGAGGATTCCTTTGCCCACTTCTTCAAGCATCAGTTGTTGAGTGGACTAAAATATGCCCTCATTTAACTGGTCCAGTTGGTGAGTGGTGAGTCCTTCTTCAATTGCCTGGCCAGGTTGGTTGGTGGTAGTGATCCTGGAATATAACAGGACCTTGAAGCAGGACAGGGAAGAACAAGCATGAACACCCAGTGTTCTGACTCCTCAGGAAACCCTGTAAACTCAGTCAGAGTGTGCAGCATTCAACAAGTCCTTGCCAGAGAATGGTTCCCTTCTTTCCAGCTGTTGTACGCTGCGCTATGAGTGTAGCACTGGCTCTGACTTCCAAAAGCAAATCAGGGATTTGTGACGTGAATCTATTAATAAAATTATTATTATTATTATTTTTTAGGGCTCATCAGCTATATTTCTACTTTGCAGAACATAAAAAGCATCCTTTTTTATGGTGCTTGCAATATCAGAATGAATTAAAAAGTAATAATGCATTATTATTCAAATATTTGTTTTCAAACATGCTCATTAATCACCTTCTGGCAAAAAAAAAGTAAGAGGGGGAATGAATTACATGTCTTTTCACGCTGCATGTTTTCAGTTCCTATGGAGACTTCACTAACCCTAATCCTCTCCCTTACAAATCCCTGAAGAATGCTCATAAATTTCAGGGACACAATTCTCATCTGCAAAAAGTCAACTTTTCAAAAGCAATCACCTTCAAAGGGCTCATTTTCAACACTATGAATGGGTTTTTTCCACATCTGAATTTAGTGTGTATTCGCACAGTGGTGAAATTAAATCTTCAGACAAATTTTTATTACTGTAGAGTTATCCCAATTTATCTGCCAGAATGAGTGTACGGTACTTCACATTCAGCTTTTATTTGCTCATTGAATAAGGCTATCTTTTGCCATGTGTATACCAAAAGAAACAAATAAGAAATATAATCCAGATTCTGTGTTTCTTGGACTCCATTACACAATTTACCTTGAACAGAAACAAATATTAGGTTGTCACTCTATATAGTGGCCATGATTCAAAGAAGAAAAGATGATATCAAAACCAAGGGGAATCACTGGATATGGCTAATGTGATGGCATTTTTCTCTTGGAGTTTTGTTATCACTTAATATAATATCACTTCCTTGCTTGCTGGACTTTTTTATTTTTAATTAAAATTATATTCAGTCATTTCTTGCTTTGTGTTTGTTTGCCTGAATAAAAAATTTACAGATGCCTATTTTACAAAGTAATCATACAGTGCAGTACTGAGATCCATGTGATTCCACAAAGGTCTGGGTTCTGTCAAACTGAGAAATTGCTAGCTGTATGGAATCTAATAGGACTGATAGACAAAAGGATAATTATACAAAGCTTTCATAGTTACAGACTAGAGCCGATTGTTCTTTCAATGTTTTTTCCCCACAATTGCAATGACCTTTACTGAATTAATATTAAACAATGTTCCAACAGCGTTAAGACTCAAGTGTCAATGGTGTAAAAACAGATACCCTTTCAATAGCCCTTGGGTGATCAAGAACATCACTGACTCAGTACACCTATTCCACCAGTGCTATTAAAACAGGTCAGGCACATTAGTATTATATTTGCATATAGTCAAGGGACACTGTGAGGGTAAAGTTATTGTCATTGATATGTACTTGATTTCAATCAGATTAAGAAAAATAAAATTAATGTTCACAAGATCTGACATTCAGAGTATGCATAATTTAATGACTATGCCAGGTCAGGCAGAAATTGAAGACGTTTTAGCCAGATACTTCTAAATTGTAGTAGAAAACACTACTGTGACATGGGAGCCCTAGATAATTTCTCTGCAACTTTGAACCCTTTTTGTTGTAGAAAAGGAAATCTTTCTGATAATGAATTGGGGGGAAAAAGAGGTAACATTAATGAAGAAGAATAGAAAGACATGCGTGTTCAATCCTAGGGCAATCAAACCAAAGAGAAGAATCCTGGAAAGTGCTGGCTTTTGATTAAAGTTCTCTTATGCTGCCATAACATAAAAGGAGATAGAAGTTGTAGCAAGGCAAATAGATGTCAGGGTGCTATGTAGACTCAGAATCTTTTATTTATGCTTGTTGCATTCTGCCGCTTTTCTGGAATGTCCCATCAAGCGAAGAAATGTCAAAGGAGATTCAGACCTTCACTCAGACTTCAGCACTTTGGCATTCTCTCAATACACATGAAGGAGTTTATAATTCACTTCAGTAAGTTACTTCACTGCAATGATAAAGATAGGTCAAGATTCAGTCCACTTAACTCTTCAGTAGCTATTTCTAGGTCCTCTAACTTAAGTTGGCCCCTAGGTTTTGGCTGTCTGTAAAATCAAACAAGGAAGAGACAGCTATTGTCAGAAATTTAGACTCCCTCTATTCATCAGATACAAAGGGAGTTGGCTGGACTCTTACCTGAAGGATTTTCAGCCTATAAAGTGCCTAAAGTTAGACAGGATAAATCCAGATCCAAATGCAGGTATTTATAATCTAGAGAGACATGTGGAAAATATGTTTTTTTTCATTTTCTGTTTTATCTGTTTGCAAAGCATGCAGAACTTGTTTAAACATGTGGGGTTTGTTATTCTTACTGTCTTAAATAAAAACTCTGTGATTCTATTTTATTTGGAAGGATGTTGACAAGAAATCAATGCCATTATCCCAGCAACAGTGACTGGCCTCTGGGAAAATAACTGTCCATGGGTAAGTAGGAGGACAATAGGATTTCATTAAAGAAAATTTCAGTTCCAGCCTAGAAAGGAAGATGTAAAAATAAGGAATGAAGAACAGACTTTTTAAATGGCCAATTCTTTGTCAGCCTTGTTTCTGTCAAACTTGTATGTATCACGTTTTTGCCCACAGTGGCGTTCACAAATGTCTTACATAAATAGCAGAGTCCCTTGCTGAGTGCATCTATGTAGCACAATATCTACCACATACTCATTACTGAAAAATAAGTGGAAAATTAAAACCAACCATCAGTTTCCATTTTGCACATGCATATTTGTGTTGTTGGTTTCTCAAACAAGATGGTTAAAAACCTCTTTCTAAACCTCCCCCTCTGCAACCCCACCAATGACCTGGCTTGAATCCAGTCCATCCGACTGAGAAAGGCGCCTGTTTAGCAGACATATTTCCCAGAGAAGAAGGTTATAGGAAGGACGTTCCACAGGGCAAATAAACAGGTGAGGTGCCAGACGACAGAGCATGTGTGTTGAATTTAATAATTTAAGTGGGTCTTGTTATAGCACAGAGTGTGCCGGTTTCATCAAAAGGACCAAAGATAATATTTCCCATCTGTGGAATTTTAATGAATAAATTCTGTTTGTTTATGTTTCTCTCTTTTTTTGAAAAGAAATTGGAAAAATGAGCATAACTTCTCTGTCATTGCCATGTTCTTTTTTCATTTTCAGAAATGCAAAAACTAAAAAGGATCAGTCTCTTGAAATGCTGACAGCTCAAGTGGAGACATGGACATTGTCAAGAATCAGAGTGAGTTTGGGAGGTCAGATGACAGGAGGTTTAACTACTATAGTAGGGCAGGTTAAAAGCAGGAGAGAATTAGTGAAGACAGAGAAGAACCAGAGTCAAGGTTCAAAAGAGACAAGTAATTTTGAATACTTCCACTACTTCATGTACAACAGCACATACCTAAAGTGGTTTCAAAAAGCATTTCAGAAGGATGGCCAAATTCATCCACCAGTACTGTACTAACTTTAGAATGAGAGATTCAGAAGACTTGTACTCTCTTCCCAGTTCAGCCACTAGCTTACTGGACAACTTACTGGACAACTTTGACTTTTGTTTGCATCTTACCCCTCCCTGTAAAATGGAAATGATACTTAACTTTTTTGCAAAGCACAGATCTATTTGTAGATATTATTATTGTTGTTATTGTTATTATTATTATTAGCATTATTAATGATAATAATTATAATAGTAGTATCTTTTAAATTTTTCAGATGAGAATGCAGATTATTTTTCCCTTTTGTCGCTGTTAGTCTCTTAAATGATCTGGTATAAATATGAGGAGCATCTGTTTCCATCTGTTTCTACTTTTAACATCACAATAAGCGTTGAAAAGAGCATTTCATCATTCAAAGTTTTTTCACCTGCAATTTTACGTGGCATTTAGGCCAAAGACTCTGACCCAAACGCAGGGACTTTCTCACACATGATAGATAATTGGCCCTGCCCATTTCTCCCCTCACTCTGTTCTCTGAGGTCTTGCTCCTGCTGCCGAAACGACTCAGCTTCCCTGAGACTACTGTTAAACTGCTGCATGCTGCAGCCCAGCAAACAGAGGAAAACCTGCACCAATTTTATGTGGTCTGACTAGCTTTTATAAATGTTTCTATTGTTTAAGAGCTCTAAAGAAATCTCAAGAAACATAAAACCTGAATTGAAGCTTCTTAGTTAAATGTGTAAGATCAGATGGAATTAATATGGCTTAAATATGGGCTTAGCACAAATAAAAGAAATCCAAAGATGTGTAACTTGCCTACCGAAAAGTAATAGATTTGGACTTTTAGCTTTTTTGCATTAAAATATGGAAACTCACTATGAAACTAAATGCTTGCATATGAAATAGATTGAATAAATCCATCTGTCATTTTGAAACAATTTGTAACAAGTAATTACATTACAAAAAATATACTGAGTATGGTCACAAGAGTGATGATTAGACATTAACATTTCCAGACAAATTACATGAAGCACACATTTTTCTAATCAGCAAAGATAACACATTCGGCATGGTCCACTGAAAGAGATTAATGGATCAGTAACAGAGGGACTCTTCAGGCAATCACTGGAGAAAAAGGGATTGATTATTTTGTTTTGATTTGCTGCTGTTGAAGTTTGACAGGAGGATTAATTCATTTCTCATGGTCTCATGATATTTTCAAGTCAGAAGACATGTCAAGGAAATTAAGGAAATTGTGGATTATATACAAACACTCCACACATTAGACAAGGGAGATAAAATGGCATAGAAATCTTTCTCCATGTGGATTTACTGCTTCTAGCCTGTAATCTTGCATATCTCTTCCTAAATGCATTGGTATATTGGAAGAAGTGCAGAGTAGAGCAACAAAAACAAGCTTTGGACAGGATGTACTGATGAAAAAGGGAGGAACTGTTGCATTAGCTTGCAAATGTCTAGCGGATGGGGATGAATTGTTTAGAGAGAAGGCTCGATTAGAAGTAAGAATGATAATCAGAGGAAACTAAGTAAATGAACAATCAGATTTAATATTAGTATATCCAAAGCACAAGCCGTGTAGTAGATATTAAAATCTCCACATTTGCAGGTACCTGCAAATCTGTATTTGCACTTCCTCATATTTTAGAGACGTGAGAAAAAACGTAAGATCACAGTTATATGCACTACGATTGACTAATAAATCGCCATCTGAACAAAAAGACAGGAACTTCATGGATACAGATTTTTAAAAGAAAGCCTACTATATAACAGGACATAAAAATATCCTGTATTATCCCCTGAGAGATTGGCTGGATATGACCTAAAGGGAATTTTCCAACTCTAACGTCTATGATTCACCATATATCATGCTCAAGATTTTCTTACTCCTGGAAACACAAAAAAATAACAACCAAAAATGACAGTCCTTTTCCATTACTGGTTTCAGTTACCATCCTCATAGCAACAATGTAATTGGATGCTAAATCCACTTACTGAAACACTGAGAGGAAGAAAAGAGTCATTTTGAAAGACTTACAGGCAAATGCTATTCTCAGTTCCACTACGGCAAACTATCAGTGACATTTATTTTCTCTAAATTGTTCTAAACTTGTATCTTTGTAACAGAAAGCAGAATCTTGTCCCTCATACTGAAGCCACAGTGGAGAATACCCAGACTTGAGGCCAAAGTCCACCAGAATCTGACTTTTGTCCTAGTCCTAAGGCAGGGATTGCAGCATGTGCTGAGACGTACGAACTGAAACGCAGAGCACTCGCAGATGTTCTTACTGAAAAGCAAGACGATTCGCATCAGATGCCTAACTAGTTTAGACTGAAAAAAAAAGGAAACTACGTCTACTGGAGTTTCTGTAACTGATTAAGAGTCACCGGCTTGGAAAACAGATCACAGCTCATGAGTCCAGCTCCCATGTAAGAGCACAGTAATAGAAGAAACAGCCCCTCTCCACTGTATAATTTGCAGAATAAGTGGAAGACGGTGTCTGATTCTCTGTGTAACTTTTCATTTTATTTTTAGAGGGCAGATGGGAAAGAAATAGTTCTTACCTGCACTGACCTCACTTACCATTTTGCTACTTAGAAGTCATTTTCCTCACTAGAGAATGGAAAAAATGCTACAGTGGTGCACAACCATTTTGAGGTTTTAAATGTTACACTGTTTATAGAAAAGGACAAGGAGCTTGAACTAGACACAGAAGCTAATTTATTTTTAGTCCAGTTTGCTCTGAACTAATCTGATTTGGATATGCTGATATGATGTCTTGACTGAATTTAAGTCTTCTTACAATCTTGTGAATAATGTAAAGGATTGCATTAAGTAAAAATAACAAAAATTATAATTTGTCAGTAGTAGGAAAATGTAACTGACTTTAGCCATATGGGAAACAGTTAAAATCAAGCTTTGCTTTCAGTCACACATTTACATTAGAGCAGTACAAACAAATTCTTTACTAATCACTTTTAAATTTTTACAGAGGTACTGACTATAGATGGAACTGTTACAATTATCTAATCTAGCATCTAAACAAGCAAAAGAATTTCAAATACTATCCTTGTATCAAACACAAGATTGCCTGTTTAAGACAGAACATGTCTTTAGGAAACATGTCCATCTTGACGACAATGTCTGTTCATGGAGAACCAGTGAAATCCTTACGCAAGTTTTTCCAGAGGTAAATTAATGGCTGTCACTTCTTTGAAATTTTTAATCTATCTTTTAATTTTCATGATGACTACAATTAAAATACTAATTTCAAAGACATGTTAAAGGGAATACTCCCACTATATTGACAGCTACATTGTCTTTTTTTTTTTTTTTTTTTTTTTACTGCTAAGACAATACGACCACTATTACAGCATGGAGTAGAGGATTCAATCAATCTGTCTCCCCATCACATAGGAAGTTGTGGAAAACTGAATACTTAGGGTGAGTTTCAGCTCCAGATTCAGTTGCTTACATATGCATGACTAAGATACAGGTGTACACATGTGAGCTGGGCATCTCAACTCCGCTATAATTAGTGGAGATCTAGTGAATACAGTGAGGGGAACTTGTTCAGCTCAGCCTCGAGTACACAACTGCATTTAGTCAGCTGAACAGCTTTCAGCTCCACAGACTGCACTGAACAGGTCCTAGTTTATGTACACAGATCTATACAGTAGCCGCTTTAATAGAAGTGTGTTACTCTGTAAGCTGACTCCTGCTTCAGGAGGTCAGTTAGAAAACGCCACCAGCATGTAAGATTTGAGATGCTGTAGACCACACAAGTCATTTACCAAGGTGTGTCAGTTGTGACATAGAACCTGCAACCAGAAGGGAGACCATGCTCTGTCTTGGGGTGTCTAAAACAGTGCTAGATGCCTCTGAGTGAGCAAGTAAATCAAGCCCATAATTTCTTAGCTGCTATACTCACTCCAAGCCAATTTTAAATTTAATTGTTTCTTTTTTAATTAAAACCAGAAGGATGCAAAGCATACCTGACAAACATCATAGTGCTCGAAGAGAGACAGCAAACCAATATCACTGCGGCTTGTGATACCTTTCAAAATTGTGATATTGCCATTTCCAGAGTCCAGTTCTATCACATTGTTGAAAACATTGGACACAGCTTTGCCAGTCAAAAGCAAGTTCACCAATTCCTGTTTGTGACATGTTTTAACGAAAACAAAAAACAAAAAAACAAAAACCAGCAGTTAAATATCTTGTCTCTACCAGACATCAGTACAAGACTGACTCAGGATTGCTAAAGTTACACATGTACCAGACCCTTAATTTATGTGGTCGCTTTAAGTCTAGGGTTAGGATTAGGACCACTTATAAACTTTTTTCCAGATATTTTGGGGAAAATCTACTCCCAAAGTAAACTGAGGAAATATTAGTGGAGTTTTCAATGTTCATCTTTCCAGAGGTAAACTGCTGATAATCGATTTACTCTTACATCCAACACTTAAATTTCTCATATTACTCTTGGCTTTTTTTAAATTAAAACATTTTGGTGTCTTTTTTTCTCTACAATGAAAGCTACAGCATGAATTATATAAATTAAAAGCCTGTACAGTACTAGCTGATATTTCTGCATGTGTCTAGTGATATATTTTGTATGTTGGACAAGATTTTTTAAAAGATTTTTTTTTTCTCACTGATTATTTCGGGATGAACTTAAGTCTCATTCAGTAAGACACTCACCCATATGGCTTCACATCTGGTCCATATCACTAATATACTCATACTTACTATAGCAGAGTGTTGATTATTGCCTCTCCAATTAAACTAGAAGTACGGGTGTGTCAGAGACTAAATGCATGTGAGAAGAGGGGTGTGTGTGTGCACGTGTGCATGCAACCGTGCATAAGGTTCAAGGAACAGAGACACTAGACATTTTGGTTAGCATAAAATGCCACAAGGAGCAGCTAGGATGTAACAGCACACAACAATATCTAGCAGCAGACTGTGCTACAACACTGAACCAACCAACTACTAATAAATAACATATGTCAAGAAACATGGGAGGAAATAACAAGAAGAAAGTTTCCAGAAAAAAAGAAGAACAGGAAGCTTGCCTTTTTAAGCCAAAATGGCAGTACATTTAATAACTGTAGACCATATTCAGACCACACAACTGCCCATGTCTCAACTTTGGGGGAATCCATGTCCCAGAATTTTGGGATCTACCTTCCACCTATGTGTCCAAGGCAAATCGTTTCCAGCTGGGTGGATGCCTCCATAGGCCTGGAGCCAGTGGGAGATATTTGGTATAGGACATGAGCTGGAATTTAGACTACATAAAGTTGTGGTCCTAGGTGTCAGACAGCAATTCAGACTGCTTATTTTCAAGTACCACATGTCTTTTAGATGCACTTATAACAAGTCAGTGTCTCCAGTTTGAAGTACCAGTTAGCTTCAGTCAGTATCAGCCCAGTTAGCTGGGCAGTGACCATTTACAGGGGAGCTATATGATCAGACGTGCAACCTCAGTCACATTTCTGGAATGGCAGAGAGGAAACACAGTTTGCAGTCTCAGTGATATCTCAGCACTAAAATCAACTAAGGAGTTCAAGAGAGGAAGATGAGAGGAGCATGAGCACATGCGCACACAGGTACAGATACACACAAAGCACAAAAGCAAGCCAAAAAGCAGAGGCCCTGAAGCAAAGACAAAATACAAAACAATGCCAAAACATAAGGAAAAAAGAATAAAGGATGAAGGTGCTTGTTATTATGGGGAAAAAGGTAAAACATAAGGAACTTAAAATAAGAGATGCCATCTCTTCCCAGAGGTCAGTTCACAGCTCTGCATGCAGAGGCGTATGATATCCCCAAGACTGCACACCTAACTTACCTGAGTACAATAGCCATGGCTGCCAATCAATCTGTTTGTAAGCACATCAAAATCATTGCGCACCCTGAAAGGAGTGGAGAATACAATTGAATTTCAATACAATTGCTTCTTTTCATTAGACTTAATGTCTCTCAATCTTAGGGGGAAAAAAAAACAAACCACAACTGTTTTCCAACCATAAATATAGCTCTACATTTTTTAATCCTTTCAAGGTGATTTTTTGCATGGCAAAAAAAGTGTATTTATCAACTAAACCTGTGGCAAGTAAAAGTTTGTTAGAGCTAGACTAAAGAAAATAGCTGTAGAGGAGAAAAGAAGCCATTGTCACCACTAGTAAGAACTTCAGAACTAGTGGACTACTTGTCTTACAGAATTACAGAATCACAGACTGGTTGAGGTTGGAAGGGATCTCTGGAGCTCACCTTGTCCAACCCCTCGACTGAAGCAGGGCTGCCTACAGTCAGTTGCCTAGGACCATGTCTAGATGGTTTTTGAATACCTCTAAGGAGGTAGACTCCACAACTTACCTGGGCAACCTATTCCAGTACTCAGATAAGATGTTCTCACAAATGCATGTATTTGTTATTCCTATCATCAATACTGGGAATATACCCACAAGATGAAGACAACATAATCTATACACTATATTGTCCATGAAAAGAGGAAGAAAGAAAGGAAAAAAAAAAAAAAAAGACTGTAGGTGTACTCTAGGTGTACTCATAATACTTCTGTGTGGTCCCTTCTTCTATTTTATGACGTCAAAGAGAAAAGTAAGTGAAATCGCATTATTGATAATTAAGGAGTAATATCTCCGCAAACTAAGTTCACTCCCTCATAACTCATGGAATTATTGAATCAGTGATTGGTTGATGACCTAAAAAATAAAGGCTGTAACTGTGATCGTTTTTATCCTGCAGATATAATGTAATTGCAAACTTTATTTTAAATATAATAAAAAGTCTAATCTAGTTTTGAGAAAAAACAGTGTATTATATTCTGGGATGGCTATGGCAATAAACTCCACAGATTAATTCCATGGTTCATAAAAAAGCTATTTCCCTTCAGTATAAAATACGTCAATCTCAATTGTTTTGGCAGCATCCTTATTCTAGTATTGTTACAAAGGTAGAGAGAATGCCTGAATGACCACCAGTTAAAACTTAGTTGTTCTATATACATCTGGCCTTCTCACTCACATTCGACTTGCAAAATCTTTTATGCACCCAAATATTCATGTTTCCTGGCAATTAGCACAATATTTTTAAAAAATAAAAGATTTTGTTTGTGATAAAGTAAGAATTGAATTGATGTGGTTAGAGTAGAGCTAGATAGAAATTTCCCTTCAACAATGCTATACATGCTCTGTTAAAAAATTAATTACTTAAGTAAAAACTGGGACATTCCCTGCCTCCATCTCAAACTTTACATAATCATTTTCTCATGAGATTTCTTTGAACATCAAAATCAGAATGTAATATATAATTTATAAGATTTCCAGTTCTAATGATACTTAAAATCATTCAAATCAACTCATAGCCATCGAACCACAATTCCTTTTATAAAAAAAATTATTTTAAAGATAAATTACAAGTCAGTCTCAATCATAACAAAGCGCCACAATAACATCTCTTGCTAGTGGGAAGTCAAAGAAAAGACCATGGAAAGTATGCCTGTGATACGGAAAATTCTCCCATGCAACATTGCAAGGAATGGATGAAGCGATAATAATCTTTGGATTTCGTCCATTTTTAGTTTTAGAAACAGTTTCATCTTGAAAACGCCATAGCCTTGTTTGAAATGAGTAGACTATACAATATGCGTCAGTTAGGGACGATGGGACGTATGACAAAGACAATAGGAGGAAGTTCTAATTTCATCTGTAGGTACAAACAATATGGGACTTTAGAGGTGTATCTCAGATTTTCAAGAAGAAGAACATCTGCCTTTCAAATCATCTCTGCTAATGAGGACACAAACATCAGGCATATAGCTACAAGATTTACACCTATTCTGAACGGGCTTTAAGATCATTATTCATACCTGCTGAAGACTTACCAGCTTCTGTGTAAGTGTATTTATTGTGTTATAATAAAAGGTGTCAGTTTTCAATTGCAAGCATACTTCATACATTGTAAAAATATCAGATTACAATAACAATGTGTTTTGTTTTCTGCCAGGCTGTGAAGACATTCACTGATGAAAGGCAAATATGAAACATTTGCTCATTCTGGTGTCTTGGCTATCAGATGTCAAAAGAGACGTAATGAATAAATTATTACTACTAATCCTACTTTGTCCCTGCATGGAATTTTCCATTTGTAATTTTTAAATCACTTTAAACAGAAAACCCCATTAATTTTAAGCCAGGAGACTTTTAAGTATCCTGGTCATCATCAGACAATGAGTTAAAGACTCTACTGAATCTCTCCTCCTTAATTTACAACCCAATGCTCTGCATGCAGCTTTGATAGAATCACAGGTAAAAAGACATTACCAAAGAGTACAGTGCTAATAGTAAATATTTCTTCCTCGTGCCATATTATCAGTATTTTCCAGTTTCATGGTAGTGCATAATTCTAACTGGAGAGTGAGGTAGGAGTATGTTGACTGCTGACGCAGAATGGTGGTGTTTGCCTCACCTGGTAGTACTGTAAAGTCTGTAAAAAAACCTATTCAATCAGAGAGCAAGATACTGATTTTTTAAATCTCCTGGACAAATACTTAAAAATAAGCATGTGTTCAAATATGCTTAAGCACAATCTACAGCAGGAA
>NW_009597294.1:36681-42227 GCF_000690535.1 Cariama cristata
AATTGATACACAATCAAAAACTTGACAATGAGATCTGCTAAATTTCAGATCACTCTGTAAGATCTTTCAGCTTGATTTTTATTTTTAGTTGTAATGTGTGTAATGTAATGTGGCTTAGGTCCGTACTGAAACCAGGGAGGAAAGAGTTTGAATTCTCCGTGGAGTGAGTGAAGCTGTGGCTTCTGCTAAGGCAGAAGCAGCCTGTTGAGATGAGAGAGAGACAGCAGCAAATACACTTGGATTAACATACTTCCTAATGTGAGTAAAGTCATAGTTTGAAATTTTGCTACTTTTCAGTTTTTGACCTAGGACCCTTTAATTGCTGAATTCTCCATTCAGCAGTGCTTTTCTGATATCTTGACAAAATGTGGCTGTATTTTTAGTCACTCACAGAACTTAAGTAACATGGGAAAACTCATCTCCACATAGTTTATTAATTATGTAGTGTTCTTTTACAAATATTTCTATTTAAATCTTTTTTTTTTTCCCCCATAACACGGTGATCAGGTTGAGGTATCTATATCCTGAGGCTTAACTGTCTTTTCATTCAGCATGTTACCAAATATTTTTTCTCACATTATTTTTGCATAAAAAAAACATCATTGCGTGGCAAAACAAAAAGAGGTGTAAGATGACTTTGGAGCAAATATCTACTTTATAGCAACTGGAGATATATCATCATGACAGAAATCAATAAAATACATTTGGTGTGAATTTTACATGGTTTTGTATGTTTTCTAATGCTGCTGGTTTGAGGGCAAGAATGCCTGAAATAGCCTTTCCAAAAAATATCTTTACATATTATAATTTTCTCTCCATGCTCCTGTTGGTGATTCTGTATTAATCTTCAGCCTTGTCGAAACTGTTAGTTTCAAGTTATAAATAATGTGTTTATTAAGGATGTAAAGTACTGAAGATGTATACACGTTCTGAGCCAAACCTTTGACTGCTGTGAATTGTCACAGCCATATTGACGTAACTTGCTGACTTCAGTGTAGTCATGACAGCTCTTATTAGGAATCTGCCTCATGTTTTCAATTCATTCATCCATTCCGGGATATACAAATTATAAAAAAATATTCTAAGGGTTTCAGACAGATGGACAAATATACCAGAGTTAAAGGAAACTGTCACAGCAGTATAAACCTTAGCAGTGATGTTGCATTGATAAAATAAGCTACAGTTGTCTGTATGGACTTTAGTAAAGTTTTAAAAGTGCATAAAGAGAAATCCAAAATAGAAATATTTTGAGCATTGGATGCTACAATATAACATAATCTGTAACCAGATTAAGTTTTTCTTAGCAAAAACCACTGTGTTAGATAAATAAGACATTTTAAAAATGCTTCATACATATTAATTCTCAATTTATTTCCAGGAAAATTCTTGTCAAGTCTTAAATGGAGAACATCTGAGCATTAAGTATTAAATAACAAAAGTCACTTGCAAACTGTAACACAAGGAATAATGCCAGCCTATCAAAACACAAGTTGGTTCATGTCAGTTATTTACCCTAGATATCATTTGGATTGATAGCAGAACAAAATAAAACAATATGAAACAAAAAATGGTGCATTCAAGTAAGTGCTAGCTGTTTTAGAGTCCTTAACTCTGTGGTAAAGCTGCAATAGAAAATTGGTGACCTCACTTTGTTCATGGCAACAGACAGCTATATTAACAAACACACAATTACAAGTCTAGTCCGAAAATAGAATTTGGGTTGGGAGAGAGAAAAACTCATCTGCAAGCATAAGGATTTCAAATAATTAGAATGAAGATGTGGAAAAAGACAGGATGGGTGACTGGCTTATTCTGTAAATGTTCCATAATAATTTTTTTTTAATACTGGCACACAGCAAAGGTTTCAAATGAATGTTCAAAAGACAAGGGAAGAGCCCCTCTGAAAAAAAAAAAAAAAGAAAAAAAAAAGATTGCTGTTTGGGATTCAAACCAATGAAAGCAAGGAAGTGGCTTCATTCTTTATTTATCACTTTTTTTCATGTATCTGCTAATTTCACAAAGTTCTTAAAATGTACATGTACTGAGGTAATCATACACTTTTAATACATCATCTCTGCTGCTACAGGATGCTAACATACTACAGGAAGTATTTATATTTCAGAGGGATAGATCTGATGTGAAAAGTGATTAATCTATTGGTACATTCAACCCACTATTGCAGTTTTTAAAATAAATTATCTTTCTTTTTGAATGCAATATGTCTTCCTGAGTGCAACACGTTACACAAAGATACTAAACTCAGATCTGCTTAACCACGCTGACCTTACATTTAGCAAACAGCTGAACAGTACACAGTGTGACAGCACAGTGGCTGAAATCTGGCAGAAATATGACAGTGGTTTTGTTACTGCTCTATTTTGTAGCAGAATCACACTTACTCTTCCACATCTTTGGAGTCTTTTTTAATAAATATACTTTATGCCTCTAAAATCAACAGAGTTCTTTTCTGAAATGCTTTGATTTCCTGAAGGAATGGGAAAAAACAAGACTGTGAAGATGACAAAGCTAATCAATCACTTAGGGATGGGCTAAATATCATTATTTTTTATATCTAAAGATGGACACATCAGCATCAGCTAATCACTCTGGGCTTCTTTACGTTTTTGTACATGGAGAGGAAGTGGTACATCCTGAAGGTAAATTATGTGACCTTGCTTAGATAATTTGCAGAGTAGAGGAAGAAACTACTGAAAAATGCCTTTTTTCCATCTGATGAACATAAAGTAAAAGGAGCCTGCCATGACTTGAGCATGGCCATCTACTTGTTATATACCAGAGACTGGACAGATAAATCATACTCACAAATATGCCATCACTGCAGACAGGGCTGAGTATATTTTTTTAGATTACAAGCTGAGAAATACAGTTGCTATAGAAATGACAACACCCTGTAGCCAGCCTTGAAAAAAGACTCCTGAATTGGACAAGCCAATTAAAAGCAATACATGAACACTCGGTTTCAAATAGACACTTTGTTATAAATATTAACTCAACAGTAACAGAATTTGAGCATTTAGATATAGTAAAATCAGAGGAAGTTCAGATGGTCAGAAGAAACCATTGTCAAGATAGGGAGAAGCTTTCCTATGAGAAGAGACTACATAGATGAGGACTACAAAAGGACACAACTGATGGACTGTAACAGAAGTTCAAAAATTCCTCAATGGTAAGGTAATGATTAAGGAATATTTACTCACTACTTTTCATAACATGAGCTAGAAAACACTCTGCAGAGTTATTGGGCAACCAGTTCAAGCAAACAAAAGGAAAAACTCTTTCACAAAGCACGTAACTACATTGGGGAACTCATTGCCACAGGATGTTGCAAAGGCCAAAAGAATTAAAGGTTCAAAAAGGTTTTAGACAAATAAATGGAGGAGAGGTTCATCAAGGACCAATAAACTCAATGGTCCGGATACAACTGCCAGCTTAGGAAGTCTCTGAATTACTGACTATCGGAAACTTAGAGAATTTACCAGGAGAATAATTGCTCTATATTCACCCCATTTCTTATGCATTTCTTCAGCAGCCACAGCTTTCCAATACCAAAGACAGCTAACAGGCTAGATGGACCTTCCCTTTCATCCCATACAAACAGTCTTATGGAACTGATGGGCAATTAAATCCACATATCTCCATTACTTTTCAGAACTCTGTGCTTATATAAGCCATGGTGTGGACTACAGCCATATCCCATACTGGGATAAAGCAGAGTTGCGGAGAGGAGGAAGAAAGGAAGATGATGTTCTTTGCATCTGGCAGGTAAAATCCAGCCATCCCAGTTACTCTCTTTCACAGAAAACCACATTTCTTAATTGCTTTCTTGGCTTTCCATACTTTTCTCAGTGGTAGCTTAGGAACCTGCAATCTAGTCACAATTTGACTCAGTTTATTGAGACACAGGCTAAGTTTGCCGATACACTTTCATTTTGTATTAATACCGTTCTTTAAATTAAATAACTTTGCTTGGTCCATGTTGTTTATTTACAACTGCTACACTCCTTTTTTTAAGAAAATAGTTATGTCCTCCCGCAAAATTTGTTTTTTAGGTTAGAAAAGACAAAAACTTTTGTTCTTCTTTTATAGGACAGATTTCTCATTCCCTTGGTTTTCTCTTTAATTTTCCCAGTTTTAATAGTGAACCCAATTTGACATGGTTTTTCAGTGAGGACATATCAGTGCCTTGCACAATCTATTAATATTTCTTCACCTCCTAAAACTATTTATGCTGATACACCCTAAGAGTAGATCCAATGCTATTTTATAATGCTGGCTCAAAGTCACCGTGTGCACCACCACCTTTCTCAACTCCTTATCTTGCATTAACAACTTACGAACCCCCACCGTACAGTAGTGTGTAGGTCTCTGTTTGCATGACCTTGTAGTTTCTGTAGTTAAAATAAATTCTTTTTTTATTACCCTCATCATGAAGCTGAGCCAAAACTTTTTGTCCAACACGATTTGTTCTCTATATCGACAGTGCCTTTCAACCTTTGAGTCATCAGTACCTTTTATTAACACATCACTCCCTTTTTCCAACATTACTGTAGGAAATAAAAACTATTTAATCCCAGACTGATCATTGAGGAACTCTATTAGTAACCTTCCTCACACTGATAACTCTTTTCTGAGTTCCCTTCCTTTATCACCTTTACAATTTTTAAAGATCTCTTATTTTCACATTAGCAAATGAATTCTCATTTGGCATGATATCAAATACAAAAACCTCATTACCTCTCCATTAACTGGTTTTATTATAATTTTTTTTTTTTCAGTTTAACTAACAGTTCTCCATTTGGTACTATAATTGCATGCTTTACTGAAGCTCAGATAGAATTCATCTATTTCATTTCCCACTTTAAATGAGCAGCTGTTTTATCAAAGTAGACTATTAGTTCAGTCTTGTATAAGTTATCTTCTGTAAAATCAGACTGCATACCCTGCCATTTGCAATTTATTTCTGTAGTTAGTTACTCTATTTTCAAAATTTTGCCTGCAGCTTTTCAACCTGCTGAGATAGAGGCTAAGTTGCTTGGTCTGCTGTCCTGGTTTGGCTAAAACAGGACTATTTTCTCCTTTCAGGAGTTTTTCTTTCAGTTAAATCCCTTTTAAGTAACTGCTCTTTCTGAAAGTACAGCTACACATTTTTCAGACACTGTCTGTGTTTCAGACCTGATAAGGCTCGATGTTTATAGTTGCTACTGAAGTATCAGTAGGATTGGTATGCAGAGGCCCATGTTTATACTTATCTCTATGAGAACCAAGGCCACTGCTGGTCTTCTTTTGTTAAGTGAGTAAAAAGTCATAAAAGGGTCGCACCTGTGGAAGAGTGCAGACGGGACAGGTGACCAAAAACTGGCCAACGAGATATTCCATCCCATCCGTGTCATATTCAGTATAAAGCTAAGGGATCACGAGGGTCTCGCTCTCTTCCTTCATGGCCGGCATCCCTGTGGGACCCTGCTGGCTCTCCTGCCCCTGACCCCGATCCGTGCATCCCTGAATATGGTTCCTGCACGTTGCGG
>NW_009597294.1:42479-64892 GCF_000690535.1 Cariama cristata
CCCTCCCAGGGGGAGGGAGGGGGATAACAGAGAGCGTCTGCCGCCTATTTTAAGAGCTGGCCCAGCCTTAAATGGTGACATCTGCTTTTCCAACTTTCTTAAATGTAAGCACTGTTTGCTATTGCACAGTTACATGGTGACCTCTATTGTGAAAAGGTATTAAGCATCATTGTCATTGTATCTGTGATTTTAGATGCAAGTTATTTCAGTATTTCAGGATGAGGAGCATCACTTCTCCAGACTTACTGCATCTGAGATGCAAGGTTACTGTAGGTTTTAATGGGGCAAGTGGTATGGTATGACAAAACTTAGAAACTCTTGCATAAGTTCAGGAATGAGATGTGGGCAAAAAGATATCTGGTTTATTTTTCCTTTCATGTTGTGTAGCCACCACTTTTTCAGGTTCAGTTCTACCAAAAAATTATTTTAATTTCTATGCATAGACTCCAATCATCCATCCTGAGTTTGCACCATGTTGTTCTCCTTACTGAAATGTAAGGCAGAATATTAATTTAGATTTGGAGCATTCTTTACATTATTCTTAATGTCAGCACATCCACTCCACACAGAAACTTCGTATCTTTTCCTGGTATCTTTTCCTGATATCTTTTTATTGATCTGATAAGGAAATTGCATGTTGTTTAATTTCTGTGACTCAAGGTCTGGGTCTGACCTCATCTGAATCACGTTATTTCTGTGATTATTTTCCAACACCAAGAGTCAGACCAGTAGGGCTAGAGCTATTTGTCACTCACCACACTTTTTGCATTCCTTTGCACTCTTTCTTTAGAGATCAGAAAACTCTCCAGAGACTGAGCTAATAAGCGTGCTTCTCTTCAGGTACATTCCTCAGCTTTATGATTTATCCTGATCTGTTCTAGAAGGAACTTGTGTCAGGGAACAACCTGGATTTTTTTCCTCTGTTTACATAAGAAATCTTCCTGTTGCATATTCACACCAAATTTTCTGTCACCCAGTATATAATCCATTTTTCTGTTCTGTGGACCCATGCTGGTGAGAGGCTTCCTGGATTTTCTTAACAGGGAGACAACAGTCACATGTCTCGCTCCATTCTTTGTGCAAACCCTAGGTTTTTTACCCCCTTTTTTTTTTCCCATTACTTCCAAATATACCAGTCCTTCACCTAGCAAGATGTCAAACCAAATCATTATAACGACCTCTTTGTCTTCTTGATTCTTCCCTTTTTCAGTTCCCTTTACCACTAACCTTTTTTCATTGCTCTTCAGTGCAGTATTCTTCAAATCTAATTCAACTCTTCCCCTTCTTTGCCTTTGTGGTCATGTTTCCACCTAGGTCACATTTCTAGCAGACTGTATAGCTTCCTTATCTTTAGATCTTAATTGACAGATGCCTACATATTTGTGTTATGTCAGATCCTACTCTCCTTTCCTGTATCTTGCCTTCAAAATCCCATTCTACCATTATCTCTAGCTTTATTCTTTTGTCTCTGGGTCCCCTCTTTCTCACGTGTTATAAGGTGATAATTCATGCATCGATATATTCACGCACTGCATATCCACTTTTGAAAGAATATAAATATCGTAGCTTCAAATTTTGGTCTCACATCCTCCTTCAAACATTGCTAAGGCTACCTCAATTATCCCTGTCTTGTCTTTCTTTGAGTGAAAAACATTAACTTATTTCAAGCAAATCCCTTCTTTATTGCCTCTTAGCAGCTGAAGCTGCAATCTGTGCTTCATTAAGGTTCTACATTTATTAATATAGTTATTAATGTAGCAAGCAATTCTTGCCCAGTGAACATTCTAGCTAGAAGGGCCTCTGTCCAATTCACATAACAGAGCCTTAAAGACAAGGAAGATCCTGAAGATTATGAATTGCAAGCAACCTATCAAGCAGGAGGTACAGTAGTTCACTTACCCAAACAAACAAGGACTCAATTCTTCCCTACCAAGGACTGGATCCCACACAAACTCTCCTATTTGGTCTCCTCCTACTCTTCTTGGTAAATCTAATCTCATGCTTCCTCCATGTTGTAAAATCACAAATGAGTCTTGGAGAGGTCTGAGACTCTCAAATATGGATTTTTCACTTGGGTCAAGCTGCTTGTTTTTAGCACTGTAACGTAATTGACAGCTGTTTCCCTTTAAAAATAGCTGCTTCCCTATCTTTTTCAAACACCAAAAGACTAAGCTGTAAAATACATGATGACATGTATTTATATTACATAATTGTAAACACTGAGTGAAAACCGCTCACACACGTAATTTCCCCTTGCTGTTGGCTTTCCAGGCATTCTCAAGTGGGGGGAGAACTAACTCTGAAAGAGTTTTCCCAGAAAACTGGCTCATAGAAAATACATTTCCATCAATAACTCAGTATGCCCCATGTGGTTGGATGTTTTATGTGAAGTTGTAATTGCTATTATCATTGGACAAGCCAAATGGTCATTTCACAGAAAGCCTTTCTTCACCAGCCAAATAGCATGAGGAGAATAGGTGCATTTTAGGGGAACTCAAAATTACAGATTGGCTCTGAGACAGGAAAAGGTGTCTGTTAAGGAAAATGGATTGAGGGTGGAGGACCCATTGTTCTACCCGCAATTCATGCTCCAACAGAACATCACTTTCTTTTTCAATGTCCTATGTGACTGAAAGAGTTTAAAAGTGAAGTAATATGTCAGAATCAGGGTTATTTCACAATAAATGATACAGAAAAGGATGCAGAAAGGATATAGAAAAGGATACAGAAAAAAAATGTCTTGATGCACACTCTTACAATGATGATTATATTGTTACACATCTCAATAAAAACTTGTCTTCCCAGAGATTGGCTTTCGATATGTTTTAACTGCACTAACATTTTCGAATTTTAATATGGTCATTTAAGATTAGTTATCATAATGAAGAGTATGGTTAATTAAGAGTGCTTATTCTGTCCTTGCAGCAACATGAAATAATCCTAGTGACAATGGACCAGCAAATCATGTCTGAAAGGCAGGTAACAACATGGCTAGAGATGCCGAAGTTCAGTAGTCATTTTACATTTCTTCTCTGATTCGTGGCACCTCGTTCTGACCACAGTAAAACGATGTGCTTATATGCTTATAGCACATGCCCAACAAATTATACATATCTGGAAGCTCTTTGATAAATCCGTTCCCACAGACTTCTGCTTCCCATTTGTCACATGTCCCTCCTGTTCTAAGAAAACTCCGTAGAGTAGGAATTGTGTGGCTATGGGCAAAAAACTGATCTTGAGGCCAGGTAGAGTGTGTAATACCTAGTAATGGTATGTATACATACTCTTATCCTGCAGCAAATCTGAGACAACTTTCTCCTGTGTGAAACGAAGATGAACACATCTGTTTGCCCTGTACGTTGGTTTGCAACCAGATAAATAATTACAGAAGTAAAACCAAGTTGACAAATGGATATATTTGAGCATAGTATGAGGCATAATAATGACAACAGTACATAGTTGGTCCAACATCCTCAGAGCACTTGAAAACCAGATTCCTTAGATGAGCAGGTTAGCAATTCAGGAAGGTACACTAGTTCTATAAACACTGAAGTCAGATGCTCTGCATAGCCAGAAAGGGATTGTAGCCACTGGTCTTTTAGCCTATCTGATCAGGCTTTGCTCTCATATGAAGTTCGAACAAGTCAAAACTTCTCTCCCCTATAACACGCCAAGTGCAGTTCAGCTTCATTTATTAAGGGAAGGATATTTTTTGAGATGGAATAGGTACACTGAACAGCTATTAACATAATTTGATGCTTGTGTGTGTTTATTTCGAGGATGGATTAGAATGAAAGGTGAAGGAAATTTAACTTCCCTAGTTCAGTAAAATGGTTCCACAGGAATGAAGAATAAGTGCTCAAGGGCACAGAACAACTCAGTTTTAATCATATGATTCCTCTTAGTAAAAAATTGATAATTGATAGAAGATTTCAGAGAACTAGATAAATTAGTAATAACTATAACTAAGGGCAGACTTATTTGGTGTGAGAAGTCTTAAACTGATAAGGAATCAAAATGTGATTTTTTTCTATTTAATAAAAAGGCATTGGTTTTTGAGAAAAAAAAAAAAAGAAACAGGGCTGGACACATTTCTGGACCAGTAAACACTACAGAAGGATAGTTATTAGAGTTGTGGGATCACAATACGGAAAAACGTGTTGATGCGCAATTTCCTAGGTTTATATGTGGTCAACCTTAATGAAGTACAGAGCCTCCTGTTAACTTGCAAAATCACTCTCCTTTTTTCTTCCCACAGACAAAGTTATTGTTTTCTTTACTGTCACACAACCACTTCAGAGAAAAAATTGAAAAGATACCCAAATGACCAGTGCTGACTGCAGAATTACATTAGTGATCTGCTACCAGTAAGTGATAAAGGATCCCTAAGTCAACAAAAGAGATTGCAAACACTGGTGTTTTTTTTCTATTGGTCAGCAAATTTGTGAGTAACGCAATGAGTCTGTGTTTCAGATGAGGCTCTATTTTTTTTCTCCAGGTAGCCTGAAAATGGCAATACACCGCTTTTCCACAAAGGAATTTAACCTAAGGAATTTTCTCATTCAATATGTTCTTTGCTATAATAGGTTCTAGTAATGATGGTTTTATGCAATAAAGTTATTGCACTGATTAAGAAAAATATGGCAATGAAAACAGACAGTGTGACTGGTTGGTAAGAAGCTGAAATTTAAAGAAGGCTTTTCAATGAATGGATCAGAATCAGCCACATCCTAATAAAGCAATGGTTTTGCATGAGTAAGCACAGTGAGGAAGGTGCCAAGTGTTAGAGGTGATAAGACACCATCTGGCAGACAAAGCTTGTGCTGCCGTTCCAGTATATGTTGTAACTTCAGTAAGACTGTGGGGTTTACTGAAGCTGCCATTATGGATCAGTGTAAACCACTCCTGAGTATTCATAACTTTCCTACATGCGATGTGCCATTCTTGGATGTAACAGTGAGGTCCACGCAGGGGCTTGCAGCCCACCTTTAAGCTCAGTCTCTCCCAGGTACATGGAAAATGACTTGTAGTTCTTAACAACATGAAGATTTTAGTACACATTTTCCACATTCAGGAAGATTAGTCCCCTGAGCTAGTACAATATGCTCACTATTTTTTAATTTTTCACTGGTTGTAAAAAAAAAAAGAGGCTACAATTGTTAGTGACTAGCATTCCTTCCTGTACCAGAAGCAACACCACGTTCTCAGCAACTTCCTCAGGAATTCTCACTCCTCTTTGGCCATTTGTTATCAGTTCTACCAGTGATGATCATTAGTGCATGGAGTATGATAAAGTCATTACTAAAATCTATAAAGCAGTGCAAAACTCTGCATTTCCTGGCACGCATTCCCGTTAAATAAAAATACTTAGGTTGTTGGTGATTTAGGACAACCACCCGATAGACCTGGCTGAAATCTGAAATTTCTGTTTACAAGAAAAATCAGTAACAATGTAAAAATCATGGAGTAAGACCAAAAGTCAGCCTATCCTAGCTTCCAGTCAGCAGCAGCAGTAGCAAATATCAAGGCAGAACATAAAAACAGGGCACATGGAGATTACATTTAGACAAGTGGGTTTAAAGGCACTGAAGCATGTCCATTCCAGTAATTCATCTAAATTTATTTGAACCATTTCATACTTTTGGCCTCCTCATCTCCCAGTATTGAAAGTTACTTATGCTGTGGGAAAAAAAGTACTGTGGTTTGTTTTAAAACCGAAGCCTGAACATTTCCATGACAGCCCTCAAGTTTCTGTACTCTGAGAAATAATGCATAATCACTCCTTATTCAACTTTATCATGGATGTCTAAATTTTTATCACATCCAAGTTATGCCTTTTCAATGCCAAAGAGGAAAGATTTCATCTGTCCTCACGCAGAAGCTAGTCCACACTAAAAGGAAATTTTGCTTTTGTCTTCCAGTGTATTCTATTTCTAATACATCTTTACTGACCTGGGGAGACAAGACTACATGCAGGATAAAGACATGAGAAGATCACATATTTATACAAAGATATATCCATGTTTTTATTCTGTTCTCATTTGTTATCACCATAACTCCCAACACATTATTTCTTTTTTGTCAATTATAGAAAATTGAACTGATATGTTCAGATAACTAAATTACTAGCAGTGGTGCCAGAATTTCTATCCTTTTTTATTTAAAGCCCTTCACTAAGAAGTATAGTTGAGACTGTTTTTTCATCAAGTATAACGCTTTGCATTATTAACACTGAATTTCATCTCTCATTTTATTGACCAGTCACTCTAAGACAGAATTCATTTTATCACTTGATGTTTACACTGTAAAGCCTCTATATGAGTAGGTCATTCAGATTTTCTTTTTATATAGGGGAGATAAGTAAGTATTTCAGGAGATGATTTATCTCATTTTAAGCTAGACATTCAAAAGAAGTTAAATAAATCATGATCTTTTTCTCTTTTTTGAGCATAAAGGAAGCCTAGATGCAAATATTGTCATAGAAAGTAGATAAAGACAAGTAAGATAGATCATTACCCTCAAAATAACAAACATCTAAGAAGTAGGAGTCTTAGCTAGTAGTTCTCCCTCCAAAATCAAAGAAAAAAGATAGGCATTGCCCACAGCAATTCTCCTCACCTTTCTTCAACTACTGGAGCTATCATTCCTCAGTTACGTGGCATGGTCACAACTGCATGACATCTTCCATCTGCACAGACATGGGAAGCATCTGTCCACAGATGTGACTGCTTTGAGGAAGTCTGTAAGCTTTATGGTCTCATTATCCTGCACTCCTTCAAGATCAGTCTGGATGGGCTGAACTGCACAGGTCTTGGTAGAGTGGTACTTATCCTGCAATTAATCAACCTCACCATTTAGTCCACATTCAGTGCTCTGCCTTTTAACTTGTAATTAATGCTTCCCCACTGTATAAAATAAGGTATTATTATTTTCTTCTAATTATATCCTGAAGTGAAAGCTTCAATAAATACTGCAATTATTCATGGAACAGAAAACTTTGGGGAGAATATTTCTGATTGAAAGAAACAATTCAATATTCATTAATCAAAATGAATCAATCAATCTCTTTGTTTAACCAAACGTAAATTCTTTGGTTTGGTTTCACTGGACATACCTCTGCATTTTACACAACGTTGCTGTTTAATAATAACCACAGTTCAAGACTATTTCATCCTTAGTCTTCAACTTGCTTACAAGAAATACCAATTATTTACCAATGGACTACAGAGCGCCAGCGTTGTGGGCACGTGGTGAAGAACTGATCCAAACGGAAGCTTTTCAACATGATTTGAGGAACTATATTAACTTCTCAACTAAAATTAAATAATCTATCTAGATTTTTCAATAGAATATGCACACAAAAATCAGGACAATTGAAACTTCCATGGAGTTGTTTTTTTTTTTAATCCCACTGATTTTCTGTTAAAAAACTGAGACAAAAAAAATCCCAGGGAGCTCTATCACTGGATGAAAATTCCATTACCTAAAACAACTCTTATTTGCCTTCAACTATTCATACAGAACTATGTCAGTTATGTAAATAATTACTTACAATGCTTGTAACACTCACTAAATGGTACATATTTCTTGGTGATATGAGCAGTGAGGTATTTGTCTTGATATTTGTAATATCCTAAGAGAAGTACTAGGACATAGCCATTCAAATCTATTACTGAAAATTATATAAACAAAATTTAGTTTGCACTTCTAAAAAAATTTATGGAAAGGTCTGAAAACACATTCTACTGTATCTAGTGACAGAGAAAAACTCCTGTTTCTTATAAACAAAAGATAAGTACCAATGCAATGTATTACACAGTGCCAAGCTAGAAGAGTAACGGTACTTCAAGATGAAGTTCTGTGAGAAAGTCATAAATCTTCCTTGAAATAGAGCTACGTTTTATAAACAATTCTGACATTGTGGACCAGAACCATACAAATATTTAGATACGTAAAAATGCAAATAGGCACCGTAAGGAATTTTCACGTTCGCTTTAGACACTTGGCTCCCCCAAATACAAACACAGATGATTGATTGGCCTTGTCATAATCCATCTGTTAAGAATTGAGAGGTGATGGGAAAAATAAACTCCTTGCTTATATTATTAAAGAAAGTTTACCATTTTATAGGAAGGAAAGCAATGCAATCAGTAGCAATTAGGAACATTGCTACTTTTGATGATCCTACCAAATGTCAAATATATCATTACTTGCTGAAATACCTTTATGATCTGGACCCTCTGCTGTTACTAGCTCAGAAAAATAAGAATAAATGACATATGCTATAAAATTATCACATCATTTGTGTTAGAGTGCAAAAGTGGAGTTAAGCCAATGCCCTGTAGTGCTGCTGTACCAAAAGAAAGGAAGAAATGATAACAAAATAAGAAAAAAACAATCTGTAAACACTTGTAGGAATCTCAGTAGGTGAGCAACTGAATGCATATCACAAATTTGAACGAAGTTGCTATTTATTCTGAAGACAATGCAGAGATGTAAGAAATAAAAGCTTACATAAATCAAACCCGTGCTGCTTTCAAGTGCAGCTGCTCTCTTCATGTCAGTTGTTATTGCAAGTTGTCAGGGAATAGTTCTTTTCACTTGCAGATAACTCTAGATTTTTATAAAAGTGGAATTTGACAAAATGAAGAAAGTTTTTATATTCTGACCAACTTGGATATTCACAGTACCACAGAAATACCTTTAATCTGTATAAAAGCACAATTAACTGCAACTGTGCTTGGGCAAGCCTCAGTGAGTTTTTAAAAGAGGCTATAATGACTACCTCTTAGAGCTCAGCACATTTACTACATCAATAAACTGAGACCAGATTTGTCATACCTTACTTATAACCATCTAAAAACCTAATCCATTTTATACTAGTCTTTTTTTATCATTATCATTGACGAAGAGATTGGGGCATCACGAGCAAGTTATTCATCCCTACCTAAGACAGATACCTAAGGTATGTGAAATCAATAATCTTCTAAATGAGTCTTGCTTTCAGCTGTCAAGACACGGAGCGTAGGCAACTACCTTAAATG
Source organism: Cariama cristata (assembly GCF_000690535.1). Lineage (NCBI taxonomy): Eukaryota > Metazoa > Chordata > Aves > Cariamiformes > Cariamidae > Cariama > Cariama cristata. The sequence continues at coordinate 51,524 of NW_009597294.1, forward strand.
TGATGCCTAATGTTTAGATGGAGTCATTTATATCAGATACGGTGAACTGATCACTGCCACTTCAACAACATATATATATGCACAAGTGTGTAAGTGTACAACAAAAAAAGCCAAGATTAGATCAGTAAATCTGCATAACTTCCCTATATTTATCAGAGTAAACATCAGGCTAGATTAAAAAGGCCAGAGACTTAAGTACGTCACGGTTGTTTCCTCACTTTGGATAGCTTGTTGGCTTTGCAGTTTATGAAACAGGGATACAAAGATACTCACAGATTGATAGATCTTGATAAGATGACAGACACAGTCAGAAGGATGCACCCATAGGGACCAATTTCAAACTGAAAAAGAAAAGGACTGTTACTATTTTGTTTTTTGCCTTTTTTGCCCAATCCTAAAGAAATGCAAATTGAACTGAAAGCAGAAAGAATTGTACTCATTGGTGTTAAAAATGAATTTGTTGCTTTGTTTGTTAAAATGCAAGATGCGTCCATATAGCATTTGAAACAATGTTCAGAAGACATCATATGAGACTGGTAAATACAGCAAGACCGGCAGCTGAACTATAACAGGTTTAGTATCTTCTCTATACACAGTACCTGGTGAATATTCTGCTGAAGAAATACAGTCAGATCTTCATATCTCGTGGCACTATGTAGTATTAGCTGGGAAGAAATGTAAGACAAAAAAAAAAGTAACTGAAACAATAACAACTCATTTTTATAACCTGAAAGCTGAACTAAAGTAGCCAAAACTTTAAATCTGACTGGAAAGATTTGAATTAACAAAATGGAATAAAGATCTAATGAAATCTACCTCTTGCTGTTGTTACTTAGTACAATACTGTACCAGCACTTCGTACATTCTGAATTTTTAAATACTGATTAGTGTTGTTTTTAAGTTTGTTGAACAGACAGTTTGATTCAATTTTAATCATTGTTTATGCAATAAAAAACAATTTCTAGAACAAACATAGGAATAGTGCAACTTTAGAAGACATAGAACAGGCAAGTAGCTCAGGAGTTTGTACCTATGTGGTGAGCCATCTATAGCAGGCATGTATCAAGGCATTTCTTATCATACTCAGAGAATACTCCCATGAACACGCCTATTTAACATGAAGTTCAGAAGAGTTCACAGATCCAGGCCTTTACGTCTATTTTTCCATCTTCAGCTTTCACAGAAATTATGGTCTTGCTGATACTGTGTGAGGAAAGATCAGGTGGTCTGGATTATATTCCTTTCTATCACATTTTCACTATGGCTATGTCCACATGACCTTTGATAAGCAGTACTTAGAGGCAGCATAATGGTGTTAGTTGCACTCTGAAATAGCCGGCAGCTCAGAATTATGTTAACATGTTAATTAAATAATCTGTCTTGTCTCTTGGAAGAGCTTATTATAGTCAAGGTTTTCTGCTGCATTCACCCTATTTATATAGGTTTTCATTTCCAGTTGTTCCAAAAACTGTCTAATTCTGAAAAGTTGTTGACACATCCATTCCTCCATTGAGGAGGACAGTAATATTTCCTTCAACCGCTAAAGCCTGGCTTATGGTATCACTGTTTGCAAAGCCATGTGAGCGCTTCAGATGGAAATAAGGCATAACTGGAAAGTATTTTGCCATTTGGAGCTTCTGGAGAAAAAAAGAAAAGGCAACGAATTCTGTGTAAGACAAGAAGAAAATACTGCCTTTTGATGCTCACAGCCATGTTGGTCAACTTGAAAGGATCCACTTTCACTTTTACTGCATATCTATAAAAGCAGGCACACTTTATAAGTTTGAAAGGCAGACGGAACAAAAAGGACTTCAGAGAGCCCAGTTGCCCACAGAGACTGGGACGACAGAGCCAGACAGACTACAGGATTTTGTTATTTCCGATTGGTTTTTGGATCACAACTAACTAACTTGACATAAAAGATATTTTAAAAAAAAAAAAAAAAGAGAGCAATGGAAATCAGATTCATTGTACCAAAATAAGAAAAGCTAGAAAGAAGATAAATGGAGAATGTTACTGTGAGTTACACAGAGCCTTACAGTTTCTAAGATTCCATCTGCCTTGTATTTTCCTATGGGAGTGAACTGCTGTCTTCCTGAGGGCCTGAAGAGGACATTCAGACAAAACCAAAGCTCATGTTAAAAGTAACAAAATGACATTAAAGAGAAATCAACATGTTATATGAACTGAATGATGAACCAAAGTTTTTGTATTATTATTTTTAACCACTTTTTTAAAAAAGAACCTCTTGCATAATAAGTTCATGTTACATATAAAACAAACTTTTATCAGTGAAGCATATACTTTAGCTGTGCTGTGCTCTCAGTCTATTTAATACGAATTACAAGTTTCTCTACACAGAAAGAGGATAAATATAGCTTTAATATGTTAATGACAGTTTTTATTGGAAAAGAATATTAAAGCAGTGACATTAAAACAAGCAGAAGAACATATGTACGATACCATCACAGAGGAAGCATTTTATAGATGCAAAATATGCAAAATATCATCTGAAATGTCTTTGAATTTGCTGCTTCTATTTCAGGTTTGAAGAAGGACTTCTGTGCCCAAAAGTATCTCTGTATTTTTCAGCTATCTTAGTTGATTTAATAAAAGAAATGACCTATTCTCACAAAACCTGGCTCACTTAAAAATATCATGTAGGATCCAGTACAGCCAAAGCTAGTGATCTAAAAGTTTGATGTCTTGTATACAAGCAGCCTAATTGCATAGCATAAACTAGGTAACTAGTAGGCAGGTACAGTAAAAGGAAATTAATCCCAGCCATAACAGAATATCCTGCAATATGAAATTGTTGCAGTAAAATGCTGCATCTGGAAAAATAACTCTTGGTAAACATTTGGAAGGAATCCTAGCCTCAATGACATTCACAGCAATTTCAAAGAGTTTGACTATTCCGTCCCAGCTACTGGGACAGCAGAAATGACACTGTGCTTTTCTCCCTAAGCCATTTTAGATTGCATAAATACATCTTACAAAACTTCCATTTTTTAATCTATGTATATATATAACAGACACAAGTATAGGCGCATTGTACAACAATTAAAACTGCTTCTCCTACTTACAGTGCCACAATTGCTTTTTCGTTGCCTCCTGCACGCCACAGTATGTCTGCAATAGCCATGGAGAGGCATTTGGTCCTGTGAACTTCTGAAGGCTGAAGACAACTGCAGTCCAGGAAATGCAAGAAACAGACAAGCACCAAAATGTGTATTGGGAAGCTTACTCATTAGAGGGCAAACTGCCCCAATTAGAGTACATACAGAGTCATAGCAGGTTTGTAGATAAAAGAACAAAAGCTTTTTTTAGACACTGTTTAGGTGTTGTAATGTCTAATAATGAGGTTCCGGCAATTTGCCTTAGAAAATTATCATTTAGGTATCTCATTTCCTTCTATAGAGACAACTTGGATGGCCAACTCAAAAAAATGCTGAGTTGAACAGGGAGCTAGTATTGCTACTGAGAAGACATACCGGATATAAAAGTGCAGTTAAATCTGACCCTTCTCTGAGGAGGCCACATCTGGAGTACTGTGTCCAGTTCTGGGCTCCCCAGGTCAAGAAAGATAAGGAACTACTGAAGATGATCAGGGGACTGAAGTATCTCCCTTACGAGGAAAGGTTGAGGGAACAGGGTCTGTTCAACCTGGAGAAGAGAAGACTGAGAGGGGATCTCATACTTATAAATACCTTAAGGGTGGATGTCAAGAGGATGGGGTCAGACTCTTTTCAGTGGTGCCCAGCGACAGGTTAAGGGGCAACGGGCACAAGCTGAAACTCAGAAAGTTTCATTTTAATATGAGGAAGAACTTCTGTACTTTGAGGATGGCAGAGCACTGGCACAGGCTGCCCAGAGAGTTTGTGGAGTCTCCTTCTCTGGAGATATTCAAAACCTGCCTGGACACGTTCCTGTGCAACTTGCTGTAGCTGACCCTGCTTTGGCAGGGGGATTGGACTAGATGATCTCTGAAGGTCCCTTCCAACCCTGACCATTCTGTGATGCTGTGATCTGAATGAAATGCCATGAGAGCACTCACTGTGCACACAATATGAAGACTCCCCTGCACTGGACTGAACAGGTGATAGGAGGATGTGGTGCTGCTGTTCAGTACCTAAAGAGCTCTAAAGAGGGAGATGCAGCTGAAGTCATCACTGGAATATGGGCTTTCAGGAACCATTCTTTGAGGTGAACCACCTTAAATCTCATTTTAGGCATTCAAGAAGGTACCTTGGATCTTACTGAAGATGATCAGATAAAGCGAATAGAGCTGTATCTAGAGCAACCACCTCTTTAGATTGCTAGTAAAACTGGGCACTGTGGGTAGGTCCTTTTGAAGTCAGAAGCAAAACAGAAATTTGAGGGAAGTTAATTCACCTAGGACAAGTATTAACAGTAGTGTGTTGCATTTAGGGGATCTGGATGAGCTTATGTTGCTTATAATGATGGTTCAACTGCTGTTATGGGTACTTAAGCTAAGCAATTGTAAGCTTGCTAGAATGTCTGTATGTTCTATGACAATACCCTTGTAATACAGGTGAATCTAAGAGATTAAATGCACAATCTCCGCTTCTAGGAGATTAATCCTAAAATGGTGTCTGATTTATAAGATATAGTTAAACAAAAACTATTATTATCATTAAAAGCAATGGACCAAAATCAAGAAAAGACTAAATAAGGTATAATCAACAACAGGAACTGATTATGCACAGATCTATAATCACAACCTGAAAACTAATCTTCTAAAAGAAATAGTGGATGCTCTTTCAGAACACATACTTATAATTTACTGGACAAAACCAGGTAAATGTACTTTAGGGGACAATACTGTATTGGCAAATAATGGACAAGAGAAGCTAATTCATCTTTAAAGCTATAATAAATTGTTTTAATACTCTGTAACAGGATTGGTTTATATATCAAATATGATTTTTAGTTTATAAAGGCCTTCATATTTAATTTCTTTCTTAAGTTTTTATGTCTTAACTCTTGTCAACAAATCTACACCATAATGTTCTTACCTACTACTAAACTTTATCTGAAGTATCATCTGCGATAAAAACTATGTTTGCATTTTTTTAATAAGGTATGCCCCAAAGTGGTGACCTAAAACATCACAGTAACTGAATCAGTATCGGTCTGTGGAGCCCCACTGTTTCTGAAATATTTTCACTTAAACGCTTAGCTTGGAACTTACACAATTATGTGCAAAATTACAGAATGTCTAGTGGACAGTCTCCCTGCCCATGGCAGGGGGGGTGGAACTAGATGATCTTTAAGATTCCTTCCAACCAAACCATTCTGTTATTCTATGATTCTACGTTTACAGCAGTCTATTGATCCCAAACATGTAAGCAACACTATCAACACATTTCCTACAAACTGTGTTTTGTGAAGTCTTCTAATCCCTCCTGTTATTCTAACTTCCAAGATGTGAATGGAGAAATAAAGTATCAGGAGGCCAAAAGTCACCTAATGGAAAACTGACAGATTTAAGAATATAACCCAACATCCATGAGCCTGAAGAAGTAGATAACAGATCCATGCCCCTGGGAAGTACAGAACTGGAATTTTCTCTAGTGGCTTCAAGAATGGCAGTCTTTGAAATTCAGACATTATCAGTCTTAGATTGTCACCAGTATGGGAGATGATATCAAAACCTGTTTCCAGCATTTGAGTAAAAATCTAGTAATTCAAAAGACTAAACTAGAAACATCAAACATAAAAAAATTAAAGAGATTTTCAAGTTCAATGTCTGCTTTGAATATAATGTTCACTTAGAGAATGTTTCCCACTCTGAAGGATGTGAGGTATGGGAAATAATTGGTGAGAGTTTTCAAGTAAAAAAATATAATCCCAACCTTCTCTTATCTCTGCCTGTGTTCTAATACAGACACTCAGAAATTTGTGGGAAGCATAGCAACTAATTTACATGTCTGAGAGAGGCAACAGAGTAAAAAGGAGACATGATAATTATTTCTTAAACGTCAAAGAAGCCTGAAGTCAAACACTTGCTGTAAAGTGGCTAATAATTTGAAAATTCAGGTTAGAATCAGAAAGGAATATTAATCCTCTTATTTCAAGCTCTGAGACTTCCCTTTCTTTCTGCCTGCCTAAGAGTTTCTGCCCATGGCAAACACATCATAAGAAAAATGTTTATCTCACAAATAAAACAAAATCTTTTAAAACCATGTGCATAATAGGAGGGTAAAAATAGGAGAGGCAAGTATTGCCGAGTAAACAGGATAGGTTGTAGCTGGCATGAGTTGGGACACTTACAGTTTAAACAATCTAGCCTCAATAGACTTATTTGGGTGCCACATAATTTTATGACATTTACGATCACTGAACCATGTTTAAAGAGGAAAAGTTCAACATCTCTATTTTTACTAAGGATGACCTGAGACTCAAAGGGACCAAGGAGCAGATGATCAAAGGCTCTCTTCCCAGCTGAAACAAATTCTTGGTTTTAAGACCAAGGAGCAGATGATCAAAGGCTGTCTTCCCAGCTGAAACAAATTCTTGGTTTTCAGTGAATTCTGTGGAGATTCTCGGTCATAAAATCTAAATAAGTACCGATTTTCTTCCTTGGAAGTTTCTCATTTTTTTCTTTTACGTGGACAGGAGCCTCATTCTGTCTTGAAAAGTCTACTGTCACTATATTTGGAATTAGAATAATAAAGTTTTGCTAGCTAATTTTTGCACTTTTAAAAAGTGTGTCCTGAACAGTAGGGTCTTGATATGAATCACAGACAGATGTGATGTACTGAAAGAACTGAACAGAAGAAGAAAAAACAAAACTGTATAACATTGTAGAATTAACTTGACATTACACTCTGCACTGACTCTCTCTCTTTATCAGTCCATGCTAATTGCATTTAAGTGACTTCAAGGAACAAGCAATTTTCAAGTGATGAATTCATAGCAACTTGTTTATTTGGCCCTTGTCTTGGGGTCCACAAGCAATCAGTGCCAATAATAACTAGAAACAGAAATAGTAGCAGTAGTAACAGTGAAACTTTAAGTATTGTATTTAGACTGTAAGCCCGGTATTCAACACTTCTGATGGCTTACTAGGTGTCTCAAACCAGGACTGCCTACCCACTAGTACTCCTAGAGCTGGGCACCTGTGTGACCCCCTAGGGCCTGGTAATCCTTTGATTAACTGTCATTTCCCTTCCTGGGTCCTGAAGACAAATAATGATGTTCTACAGGTGCGTGTTTCTTTCCATTATTGATGAAAACAGCCCAAACAATGAATTTACATTAAGCCCCAGTCAGACAAAATTAAGGAAAATCAACAGAGATCCTGTTGCTTTCCTAAACAGGTCCAAGCAGAAAAGTGTATATTTAAGGCCAGATTCTTATACATGATGAACAGTTTTACATTGTAAGGTAATGAAGTCTACGAAAAATCTCAGCATGAAAGCTTTTCTTCTGACTAAATTGGGGTCTAGTGTATCACCCACAAATAACACAAGGTAGTGGCAGAGTAAACCAGTAAAATACTGTTATCCCTATTCAACAAATTGTACCTATAAAGCAGAGAAATATTTGTGAAATTTTTCTTTTGTAATGGACTTAATTTCTTATTGAAAACAAAAGGAAAATACAAGAAGTCTGGTAACAAATTAATTGTTTTAGACATTATTTTCCAGCATTTCATTGAATAAGCTCTGTTCCTTTAGCAAAGTGACAAGTATGTCAATATTATAGCAGTCGAAGCAATGTTCCTTGACACTGGCAATACCTAACAATATTCCTTTAAAGTAAGTAAAAAATATACACACAGAATTTAAATTCAAATTCTATTAAGGAGTTTAACTGAATGATCAAACACAGTGGCAAGAAAAAAAAATTATAGCTATAACTTTAATTTTTCACCCTCCCTTAGATTCTTAGTGTCAAAAACTACAAGAATTCCATGGTTTTTCAAACCTTGATTACATTTTCTTTGAAATCATATCTCCATGGGATCTCAAGGTTAAATAATTTTCATTGGCCTCAGTTCAAGTTGTTGGATTTTTTGAGAGGTTCTTGGGTTAATCACAAGCAAGTAATTATACAAATAAAACACCAACCTCTAAATTCCTACAGTTGAAAGGGAATTAAATACAAGCAAATCATTTGCTACTTTCTTTCTCTCTCAGAGACAAAGAGAAATTCAATAAGTTCAAACTCAAAAGGCTCCTGAGTGGCTGCAGCAGAGAGAAAATTTTTTTACTTCTGTATGGAAAATACTTCTGCTGTCAATTGCTGACTTACCGACTGTCTTTATTCCTGTTACTGTCTCCAAAGATAAGCTGTTGTAGGACACAAGCTTGAACTGCAGCCAGTACTCCACATGGGCCACCCTGAGGGGAATAATGGCATACTCCATTAGCAAAACAATTTGCACTGTTTGTTGCAGGTGAAAACTTTTGCAAGCCATGTGCTTCCATTCAAACTCAAGCCATTCTTTCATCTCTCTCTTTCCATCCATGAATTTGTAGTGCTCTCTGTTGCATTATTGTTTTTGCAAGACAGCGAAAATCAGAGTTAATAACTGGTATTGTGTTTCCCACTTTTTTTTCCTGAAAATGCCTAGACACCTATAATGCCAAAGGAACTTTTTTTTAAACTCTGTTCTGTGATTATGCAAAAAAATGAAAGATTTCCTGATCCCTACTGACCCACAGTTTACCTTAACTTCCAGAGAGGTGTCCAGTTAATTAAACATCTTAATGACATGTTTATTAGCCATTGCCCTTGCCCCAAAGCCTCTCTTCCTCTCATTATAGTACATAATGGTCCTATTCTCTCGTACCAGATAAAGATTTTCTGCATCAGCACAGAAGCTTGATGAGTCTTTTGTAAAGAGGAATCTACAAATTTACTGTAGTCCTCAGATCCTTGCTCTTAAGAGAAGAGACCTGGTGCATGGATATCCCAGGAGCATATGTACAGACCCACAGGTCAGAGACAAAACCACCGAGTTGCAGCTGAGGAGGATGCATTTTTACGATCAATGTGTTTGATTTTGGAGGCAGCTACATATCTTGTGCCCTGTATGTTGTCCCTGGTCTGAGTCTACTCATCAGCCAGCCAAGAAACCAGGCTGATGCACTGCATCCAGCATACAGAGTAGAAGGACAGACTGAAGCACTGCAGTCTCAGTCTGTAAGTCAGGTGCCTAGGCAAGACTGATAAGATAGACACCAGATGAGTGAGTCTCCCGCTGAATGCCCCAGACCAGAGCGATCTCTGTTAGCACCAAAAATTTCAATGGATTGGATACATGCTTTCCAGGCTGACTCTACTCATGGCATGCGGGTTTTACTAGCTCTGGTCACCACAGGGACCTGCCGGGGATTTTAGTAAGGGCCAACTGGTAGATGATGCCTAGGAATTGATGAAAATCTTGTTTTAGGGAGGAGCTGGCATCTTGTGGCTGCAGTCCAGAATTACAGAAACATGGGTTCAAAAGAGGTGGTCCCATCAGCAGTCCCAGTAGCACTGCAGGGGCATTTGTTCCCTTTTATTTTAGGAATGAGCTTCATCATGTGTCCCCGATGTCTTTAAGAGGTAAAAATCTCCTTGCGATTTCCCAGGCACTGCAGGCAATTCTTGCTATGTCCCTCATTTTGAGACAGATCAAGCTCCATCTTGTTAAACATTGCCCCCACATATCCTTTTTCTCTTAAACTCCACTCTTGAGTTATGCCCTTTTATTCTTTTACCATCACTAGCTTTCAGCTGAAGTGGTTTATCTTCCCGTCTATGAATAATTCCTCGTCACACACACACATATGCACACTTTCTGTAGCTGCTTTAAGTTCCCCTCAGAAATATTCCATCCATCTCAAGCTGCCTACCAAGACTTGACAAGGTGACATCACCCAGTGGTAACCAGAGAGGTTAAAGAAAGAGAATAGTCTTTAGAAGACTTTTTTTTTTTTACTGCTGAAACACACAGCCTTTGTAAACTCAGTGTAAAAACCAAAGATCACTTTAAGGAAGTAATTTACAGTACCTTTTTTTGCACAATGCCATATTTTAACTGTGGTATGTTATTAAATGTAAAACTCTGTATTTTCCATTCTTCACTGAAGCAACAAAGACTAGAGCCGAATAAAAGATTTTTTAATTCCTATTAAAAAAAAAAAAAAAGAAAGAAAAAAGTCCTCATTTTAAAACCAAATCCAAAACACGGGTATGTTTTCTTGCAGTAACTTGTAGAAAAGAAAGGAGGAGTGTGGAAGGGTAATGACTAACTCACTATAACCACCCTCTTCTGTTTTATACAGACTGTAAATAGCAACACTCAAATGAAAAGGAGCAATTTTTTCCTTTTCCTGCAATATTCCTTTAACTCATAATGCTGTTTGCCGCTCAGCATAGGAAACCGTTTATGGAGATCGTCTGGGGCACAGTTTCCCATGAAAGTATTACAGAACATTGCCTTAAATTTAACAGCTAGAAGAGCAACGCCTACTAATGGTTACATTAGGGAGAAAAGGACCCTGCTAGACACAGTATGGAGAAAAGGCAGCCTGTTTTGCTTGTCAAAGTTGCTGGTATGAGACAAATGTCACTCAAATGTTTGACTGCTGTACGTTGGATGGCATATCAGCATATGTCAAATTCAGATCTGGGCCCTGAACAACTGCCAACTAGCAGGAATAGCTAAACTGAAGAAATTGCTTTCACTCTAAATTTGAGTAAATAAGAACAGACTGTTCAGTGTTTGTACAGTTACTCGGACCTCTTTGATCTAGAAATGAAATTGGAAGACACCCTCACTATCTTTTCCCTGTTTTTTTTTCCCTCTGTCTGAATGGGAAGGAAAACATTGAAAGTATTTAGTGGTTCCATCTCTACTCAAAATAAGGAAGATAAGCAAAGAAGAAACAGTGATAGGGGAATAATAAACTTGTTCTGAACCACTGTCAATTTAAAGGATTGGAGAATAAGTACATGAATAACTGACTAGAGGTATTACTAAAATAATACAAACTTCATTAATTAAAGCTATTATCTGTGCTTCAAGTGGGCTGATGCATTCTGGTACGCATGCTCTTCTGGTATTTTTCTGAATTTTGGACAGGCATCGCTACATTACTTTTTCACCTGAGTACCAAATAAGGAACATACTCAGGAATGAATACAGCACATGTTAAATCACACACAAACATGCAACACAGAGAAATCTGTTGCAGCTTTCTCACACATCTATTTGTATTTACCATCATAGTCTTACTTTTGCAAGAGAAATATCAATTGGCTTCGATACTACTTGAAGCATATACAGTGTTGAAACATCCAAGTTCTTAATAACTTCTCCAGTTGTTTCTTCATCCTCAACATCAACTGAAAGAAAAAAAAGTATGTAATATGTTGGATGAAAAAAATTGCTTCCTCCAGCAAGCTCAGTGCCACAGGGTGATCAATATGACAATTAACACTTTCTTGTTATAAGTCTCAATAAAAAAGAAAATATTTCTTTAGCCAGAAAGGATAGATAAAAAATACATAAGCCAGCCTTTGTTTGATTACTTCTTATGACTTCTTTACACAGGCTTACCCAAGAAGTTAATAGCAAATGCAACTACTCTGAATCAACTAAGAGTTACAAAAGAAGCAACTCATACGGATTTGGTTACAGCTGCTCTGAAGAATACGATGGCAAAAGCCAAACCGAAGCTTAACGTAACTTACCTAATTCTAGGACATCTTTCATCTGGTCTTCTTTATAGCAAGTGGATGTTGGAGACTTCCTACATTAAAATTAATCAAAAAATGAATGACCAAATGTTCACGTTTAATGAGAAAAGTTAACCAAGAAGAAATATTTGAATAACCAAGAAATATGGTGTATGCCCACACAAAGATATAATTTTTTAAGGTGTGTGCATATATATGTGTCTATATATACGGGGGGCGGGGTGGAGAGAGAGAAAGAATAAAAGATGCAGATAGATAAAAACCATATTTAATGGCTTTTACCTTTAGCTTTTAAAATGTTCTATACAAAGGAGCTCAGTGTCACTAACATTTTTGTATAAAGAAATAAACGGTGTTAGAGCAAAAACTTTTTCAATGGACGAAAGCTGAACTTCAGGAGTTCATCAGGAAAAGCAGCCAGAACAGAGCAATACACTGTAATTGATTCGGGATTTCAGTCTCGTTTCAACATGAGTTGCATTTCATTTGTGTGATTTCAGTATATGTCAGGTCCTGCAAGCTCATACACAGGGCCAGATTTTATACTGCCCTGAATTTCAAGTGAGGATATTCATGTATATGTGACTGCCTCTGAGTTTGAAGAATCAGGACATAAAATAAAACTTACATCCTTGACTGGGATCAGGATGAGATACAAGTTACTCATCTGTTCAACTGCCCTTGTGATTTAATTGTATATTACATAAATAACAGGTTAAAAATTCATATAAACAGCTACTGAAAGGACTAAGCATTTAAACTTGGCTGTGAAGTCAGAACTTAAATAGAATGTTAGATTTTCAGAGATGAGATGGGTTTATTCTTCCTGTTGAATTAATACCAAAATGAATTCAGAAACAAGGAAAAGTTTCAAATAACTACTGTAAGAACATGGTCTTTTTTTTTTTCCCAAAAGAGCAATACTGCATCATTGGCCTTTGCTTTGGAAAAAAGGTATTGCACTGACAGTCCTTTCAAAAATAGTATGGAAGAATCTCCTCAGCAACATTCTTTGTATGCGCGATATTATTATAGCAACAACTGCTGTCATATCACATACTTTCCATTAACTTAATTTCCTTTTTCAGTGTGTGAAAGACGAATAATACAGGACACAGACATATCACACTCAGGACTTTTCCAGTTTAAAAGCATTTTGGCACCTTTCTCACTGATAGTCTTTGATACTATGAGAAACACTTCTCTTTTTCTCTATAAACAAGTTAAAGGATTTATGCAATGAAATGTGGATGGCCACAATTCAGAAAAGACAGAATGGAAACGAATCTCCCATGTTACTAGGGACTTGATGTAAAAATAAACAGGATGCCCAGCAGGTCAATACAAATAAGTGGACTGAGAGCAAATTTGTGTAATAGCATAAGTAGGATTGAGCTGTCACTGAAAATAATAGTACTTTGAATGTGATATAGAGTTTAATACAGTTGACTATGGTAGGTTTTAAAATACAATCAGATCTCCCCTTGCTTTTTGCTAATACTGAATTTCAGCTGAGATTTCTTTCTGCTAACTACTTCCTAGTATTTTCATCTATCCTGGTCAGGGAAAGGGTCTCAATGACACTAAATTTGCCAATAAAATGTTTTTCAGCCAAGTACTCCTGTCCCTTAACTGCACTTAGACATAA
>NW_009597295.1:0-12886 GCF_000690535.1 Cariama cristata
TTTTTTTCTAATTTCATTTTACGGTTCTAGTTAAAAGATGGTACATCCCCCTTTAAAAACAACATCACAACAGAACCCACAATGTTGCTACCCACATAAATAACATCTCCTGCCCATAACGTAATCCTCTTCGGGTTGTTTCCAGTTAAAAACAAGTAACAAAGTCTTCCATCAGCATAACTTTGCCGCTGAAGCTTTTAAAGCCTTGTTAGGGAAGGTTGCTCTAACCCTCCCACCCTCCCCACCTCCTGCACTACTCCAATTCAGCAAAAGAAATTCCTAGTAAAGCCCACTTCAACAATCAGTTCAAGACATGTGCAGGTCTACAGGGGCTTATAAATTACACTGGAGTATTCTCTGAAGTGTTCATGGAAGTTAAAAACGTTCCAAACCTTCCGATTTCTAGAACTGTGTGATCATTATAATCTTGTATTTTTATGCAATGAAACTAGGTAATGATTTTTGTTTCTTTCTTTCTTTAAACAAAAGGACACACAAAATCCACAGAGGTCTTCTAAATGTTAAGGAGCTGTAAATACAAATATATAAGCAAACTTAAGTTCTCCTCCCCCCGCACATCTGAACAACCCCCTTCTAGTGAGTGATGGTTTATTAAATTTTCCGTGCTTTGCTGAACATCAATTTAATGTGCATTTTGGACTGTAATGTCTTATGCAGATATGTACTCTGTATTGCATTTCTAATGCAATGTTGACAGAAACGCTGGAATCAACCTTTACAAACATTGGCATCATCAAAGTGTGATGACCCCTCTTTATTTTGTTCTATACTTTTCTAGAAAAAAGAGTCTGTGAGTGATTTATGGTGACGGATACTATGGTATGTCAGTGAAATCCTTTCTTTCCTTTTACCATTCTTTACTGCGGGTTAAAAACCAGTTATCTAGTCCCACCAATGGTGACCACACTACACTCTGAATTTCACAGAACACAGTATCTCTTTTCTGTGTTCAGACCCAGCTACTAAAGCAGCATTTAGGAAATAGTCTTAACTTTGAAAGTGAAGTTCATAGTTGAAAATGCAGGTGTCAATATGATTCTAATTAAAATGTAAAGACTCGTGCAGAACAAGGCTTCCTAAGCTAAAGCAAGGGCTAAAATTCTGTCATTGCTTCTTTCATTGCTTAATATTCACACACCAGTGGAAAAAAAGGGGCTTCTCCCCTCTTCTCTTTAACAAATTCTTCTGCTTCCTGAGCTTAATTCATTAATCCTGTGGCATTGTATTTGCCATATTCAGCAATTCTATTGATCAGCAGCATTGTTAAGAAAATAAAATCAAAAAATAATGTTGATTTTGGTCATTCCCACACTTGTTATACTGAGCATTTTCATGCTCCAGGCAGTGGATTAGGGCTCCAAAATGACAAGAGACGCCTGTCTGTTTTCCATGGATTACTTGCTACAGACATTCACTCTGCAAAGGAATTCATGTCACTTTGAGATTATTTGGAGAATTGGCCTAATGAATTATCCTTTTGTATTGAGCAAACAATTAGAAACAAAACACAAAAGATGAAGCATATTCAGGACTTTATAAAGCACATGATTTTACAATGATGTTGTTACACTCAATGTACTTCTAGTTGCATAAAGAAGGCACAACTACTTTTTTTTCCGAAGAGTACGAAGCTAAAATTCTATCTTTCTCAAGTAGAATGAACGTGTAACACTCCAAACTATTTTACAGCAACCAAATAAACAAATCATGGTCCCCAGTCAACATGTATTTTGCCCAGAAAACATATGAATTAGATACAATGAGTACTAATGTATCCAATACTGCATCTGAGAAATAAAATAAAGCATCATTTTAGGAGAGAAGAGAGATACTTTTTGCATCCTTTATGTGAGAGACCACTCACGTTTTGCCTTCCTCTGTGGGATATGCCAGTCTAAAGACACTGAGAAGGGTAAAAACTGTTCCTGTGGGTTGTCCTCCTGCTATTTAGCTCTAAGTAGTGCTAATCAGCTAGTCAGGATAGCATATGCTACACCCCCTTATAAGGAGAGGGGCAATGGCAGCACTTCAGCAGTGCTTGAAGAGGCTTTATATCTCAAAGACACCCATTGCCATATGTTGCTTCTGCCAAGGCAAAACTGGGCTCTGCTTGGAAGGACTGATTTGGCCAACGATTCTATGGCAAGTGCCAGAAACGTCAAGTCTGGGAATTTAGGGTGTGCAACAACTCACTTTCAAACAACACAATCTATTCACCTTTTTTCTTTGGTGTTTTGAAAGCAATCTAGATGCTGAGTTTAGAGAGAGGGAAAAAGAAAAATCCAAACTTTCCTCACTTCTTCAAATACCCTTCTCCCTTGAAGAAAATAAGACCACTGTTATTAGCTTAATTAATTATTCCATTATTGCTCAGAAAGTTCAAAAGGAATAACAATTCTTCTGCATCGTTTCCCGAATTTGTTGCAGATTTTACTTTTATTTTCTGTAATTGCATTTATATAACATTCTATATAATGTCTTACATCTCAAAACCCAGATAGGCACTTGTGGGCTCTGTTTAACATTTCTGATCTCATGCTGTGTGGCATTATGATTTGGAATTTTTTATGCCACTTTTCAATATGTGCAGCAACTTCACATTGATAGATCCTACAAAATTTATACTTGGAAGTGTCTGGGCTTTCACTGTTGACCAACCATGCAGAATTTTTCTCAGTCACTTGCAAGTTGGCATCATTTGGTGCTTCTCATTACTGAGAAATAGTATTACTTGACTTATGATTACTTCAAACCTTCTTGCTGCTGCTTTGGTTTTTATACTTAGAAGCTCTTGAAAGCTTAACTGCTCTAAGAAAGTCTTTAGTGTGCTTTAAAAACGTACTTATGTTTTCAGAATCGTTTCCTGTGTTTTAGATGAGTCATTACTTGTTTGCATTGATGTGATCAGGTCCTTCTCAGAACTACGCAGGAGTTACCAGAATCCATTTTTGATAAACAGTACTAATCCACTAATTTTTGAGGGAAAGATTTCTTGGACTGAGTGTGCAATTTCTGGTTAAAATCAGAGAAAAAAAAAACTTCTCAGTCTATATCTGATTGCTAAAAACTTCCTTAGAGACCACACTCCTGTAGGAAATGTGAAATCTTAACTCTGATACAATCCCTGCTATTTTGTTCAGTAGCAGGTGAATTGCTTGATAAGCAGGATATTTACAATTCTGCAAAGGGTCCCTTTGAAATTACTCCAGTTGTATACATAATGACGCTTGTAACATGCTTTAGAATAACTGAATAATTATTGGCCTAAAAGGAGGCTCAGTCTAGAGCCCAATTATAAGTGCATTTGTCATGTGATGTGTAAGAGACCCAGGATGCAGTTTTGCAACATATTGACTTCAGAAGCAAAATCCCCTTTAAGAATATCCAGACACCATCTACCGCATTTTACTTTTATGTCACGGACTGCCGCACTTCCATTTGGGATGCTACAAATTTTTTGTGGGGACTTACTAGAAACATGATGAAAAGAATGTTTAAAAATAATCCTTGAATATGAAAAGGCTTGTTTTTCACACAAATGCAGTGCATGCACCAGCTAATAGAGTAGAAAGAATTGTGAACTGGCATTGGGGAAAAGCAGCAATGCAGAGGAACTTTGGATGTTGGCCTCACTTCTGAAAGTAACATGTCATGAAGCTCTACCTCTAGGTTCAAGTCCTTTGCCTATATCAAACAGGAATCTAAACCTGGAATCCATTTGACATGTAACTTAACACTGACACAGTTGTTCTTCTCTCTTTTTTATGGAACAAAAAAAAGAAAAAAAAGGCCTATTAGGTGAAGAAAGTGCTTCTGATATCCAGATCTGCTGAACTGGATATCAGCTATTATTTTTACAGTGTTGATGATTATCACATTACCTCAGGAGGTTATAAATAGCTGCTTCCACCTGGATTTTAAAGGATTTAAAATTCTATGGAGTGGCACTTTTTAAGTTCTGAAGCAATCACAGGGAAAATTTACTTAGAAATGCATCAGCGAAAACGGAGTTGAAGGTATAGAGTTTAACATTTTATCAAATTGGAGTTGCCAAAATCTCAGGCTTGCATCTAGATCTGGACATATTCTTGCTGTTGGAAGTCCAGACGTGTCTTTCCCCAGCACTTCTTTGGGCTATGTTGTATTTGGTACCCTTATTCAAATCTCATTAATCTACATAAATTCATAACATTTCTTATTATTACATGTGATCGGGTTGCTAACCACACCAGTTAGCATCTGCGTTCTTTCAATAACACTGCGTCTTACCATCTTGTCACAATCAACTTTTCCTTCATTTCTCAGGACTAATGAGACTGTACTATATGTGATGCTTGTACTTTTGGCAGCATAATGGGATCTGTATCAGTATGATGTGTTTTATTCACAATGCTTTCAGGTCTATTAAACACCTCATCAAATTCTTCAAAAATATTCTTTGCATCCTGTTCTGCAGACAGGTTATATGCCTGTCTGAACAGCAGCATTTTCAGATTGCTCTTCAAACTTAAACAAACCTTTTCTATTCCCTTGGCCTGTGCTGCCTGATGTTCATCTCATATGCAAATGTATGGCAACTA
The DNA here is from genome assembly GCF_000690535.1 of Cariama cristata. Taxonomy (NCBI): domain Eukaryota; kingdom Metazoa; phylum Chordata; class Aves; order Cariamiformes; family Cariamidae; genus Cariama; species Cariama cristata. The sequence goes on from NW_009597295.1 coordinate 4,602, forward strand.
CCGTGATACCCAGAGCCACGGTAAGAAACCCACCTTAATAGTTCAGTGCCAGGCGTATGACATTAATAACTGTTATGAAGAGCGTATTTTCCCCAACTCCTGGTATGGGACAGTAGCTTCTGTTTCCAAAGGATTAGCTCTGGGGTACTCATCCAAACTGAACAAAATTCCAAGACTATTAACTTTCAAGTACAGAAAACTCTGTCCCTCTGATTGCTTATGTTTATTGGCTGTTGGGCCTTCACTGAGGAAACACTTCGAGGACAGATTTTTTTTACAGGAAATGCAAAGAAATATTTGATGTTCTAATTCTTCAGAGAAAAGCCAATTTAAGAAAAATCATTATGAAGGGGAAAAGAAAGCAACAGCAGCCATGAAGCTTTTGGCTCCTTAAATCCTATCCTAGGCTTGATGTGTTCATCTTTGTTGAGGGAAGTCTAATCAAACCAGAACATCTCTTTCCAAATGACCTGCTGCAGAATGACTTGCTCCCCTAACCCAACAGATTGAATGGTTGGTGGATCTCTGAAAAGATAGATACTAAATCAGTCCTGTCATTTTCCCCACTGCTGGCTGAAGAGTTGGCTTGCAAGGTGTATTACACACAAATGCATTACAGATTCAGTTACTTTGGCATTCAAATCCAATTTTGGCTTTTATCACCCACGTTTTTTCAAAATTGGAACAACTGACAATACATAAAATATTTTCCTGCACAAAACTCAAGCACTCAGAAAAATAAGACATAGATCAATATCAAAATATGGTTTTCAGGATTTCCTACTTGTCTTTGAAAGTCCCCTTATGTTCTGATTTGCATCTTTAGACCCCTGTATACCCTCCAAGGTCTGATGATAAGGGATTTGCTCAGGGCCACACACTAAGATGTTAACATGACAAGAAATTGATCCTGTGTTTCTCACATACTGTGCCAACAGTCGCATCTTTACCTCTTCATTTGTCATAGTATGCGAGTCATTTCTGTCAGCCCTAAAAGTCCCTCCTTATCACTCCGTATACAGAAAATCCCGTTCTATTGTATCTGGGATCCATCACGGCCAACCTTTTGGCCCTATGTAATTTTGCTTAGTAACCTTTACTGCCAACTGTCAAAGACTTGAAAGACATAACACTATCTTGTGTGCCACCCATTCATCACAGGCTTTTAAATAGTCCAGGTGAATTGCAGCAAACCACAAACTGAAAGTGTATGCAACATCTGCTATGATCATTGTTCTTTTCTGGACCTTTCTTCTTCTCTCTCTCTCTTTTTTTTTTTTTTACTTCTTGTGCTGAGTGGTTCATTAGTATATGACAAAGACGTAAGATCAACAAAACCATAACCACCAGCTGTCATTGTCATATATCTGCCCTATTTGACTTTCAGACTGAAAAACTTTTTCATGAGGATGTTTTTTTCCTAGACAAATTACAAGTCTGATTCTGTTGAACAGAGTGTGTGGGTGCGAATTGTCTTTGGAAGATGAAAAAATATCACAAAAAATTTAGGGGTTGAAGAGTCAGTTTATGGCTTCTGATGCCAAAACTGATAGCTATTTAATCACTACTCAGTCTGTGGAAACTGGGAAAGGTAGGCAAACTGTGATATCTTAGGAAAACTTGGTTGAACTTTCAATAATTTGACCTCTGCACATGCTTTTAGAGTCAGCAATATGTAGAAATGTGTGCTAGAAGAGGAGGGGGGACTTCAAAGAAAAAAAAGCTCTAAGAAAGCATTAACTAACTGTCTCTTAGCCTCTCTGAATCCCCAGTGAATAGGGATTTCAGCAGGGGAGGGGAACTTTATCCCTCCTCTGGACTGAATTTGTAACTATTTCAGAAAAGCTTCCCACTACATTATTTTCCGATTTGTTTCTCTGACATCAGAGTTCAGGATATTTTAGGCAGGTAGACGTAGAAAAGAAAGATTCCTTCTGTCTCCTGAAATGTTGAAATCCAAAACAAAGTTAGGATGGAGCTGAACCAGTCACATTAATCTTGTCGTGGAAATTCAAAAGTAGGTTGAACATGTGCATGCACATATAGCATTAGAGCAATTCTCTAGGAAAATAACTGAAAACCCAGCTTGTTTTCTGTTTCTCAGGCATTCTAGAAATACTTCAAATACTTTCCTACTTTGACATTTATATGTGCATACAGAGAGCATAAGTACAGAGAGCATCAATTAATAAAACGCACATCCCTGACTCTATAATGAGATTTTTCCACAGCGCTTGGCTTGGTGAAAGTGCAGTCAAACCTAAGTCTGAACAGTTGCAGTCCATCTTCCCTCTTTTCTCTTCTCTCCAAGCAGGGTATCAAGCTGCAGTTTCAGTGCTCAAAGCTCCCTGGAACAGCTTACCTAGTGACTGAGGACTAATGGTAGTGGTAAAGGTGGTAAAAGTGGTAAAGGAAACATATGGCCAGATGTGGGGAGGCATGCTGCACCACAGCAGCCTGACACCCTGTTGGAGATCATACGATAATGAGAATCTGCTGACACCATATAACATCTTTCTGCTCTCTCAGAGCCTGTCCTGTTCCCTGTACCTGAGGAGAAGGAAAGACAAAGATGCTGGTACTGCCAGTAAATATTTCCCATGACAATAGAAATTCTTACATTCTGGACCAGAATTAGCTACTTAGCAACAACTTAGTGACTTGTGATCAGACTAGGAAGGAAAAAATTCATGTACTAATAAGCCAGGTATTCTGTACATGCAAAACAGTTTAATTAAAGCATGTTTTATGTTATACCAAAACAGTAATGGAAAAAGGTTGGACTCATACATACACACTATGTATCTATATATATACACACATAGAGACAATCCATGTTGTATAGGGATAGTACAATGTAAAATTAGCATAATTAACCATCTTCATTCTCCCTGGCATTTCATAATATCTTACAGATGGATCCTGCAGGTTTTCTTTTTTGTTGTTGTTTTTTTTCTCTGTTTAAAGCTTATGTGCATCACGTACTGATTTCGTGAATCTCTCGGCCAAATTCTACAGTATTTCTTAGAGCTTTACATAAAAATCTTACGAACTATAAATATATGTCTATGAAGGTTGCTTTTCTTCTTTCTTTTTTTTTCTTTCTTTTTTTTTCATGTTTGTCTCTACCTTCAAGTGAAACAGAACAAGAATATGTTCATAAAGACAAAAATTCCATTGTTTATACAGATAGGCACAGACTAGGCAGTGAAGGGAAAAAATGAGGCATCTGTTGAATACAAATGAAGACAGCAGGTTGACGTGTGAGTACGTAGGTTCTGAAGCTGCTTGTCATTTGCTTTCAGTGGCTGAAACCTCACTCTCCTTCTCTCACTCCACCACCACAGGACAAAGTTATGGAAAACGCAATGACTTCAGGAAGGTGACTTTACATGAAATTGCAAAAACTGATGCACACAAAATCAGTCTTTATCCATTTGAAGCAGCGTTCCTGCTCAGACCTAAGTTTACCAATGCCATTTTTGTTCTAAACAGTCTCTTTTAGCTACTGATAAAGCGCCTTGAAACTCCTTGCATGATGTTGCTAACGACAGGGAACAGTGTGCCGAAGCCTAGAATTAGTGTCCTTAAAGGGTCTATTATGATGGCAAAACCAACTGTTAGGAGAACTCCCTTGTGCCCAAAAGGTCTATATTGTGCTCGAGCAAAGTGCGAGTTTCACAATAAATTGTGAAAATTGGAAGGAGAAGAGGAAAAACCCAGCACCCTAGACTTCAAACAAATCTTGCTCTCTATTTTTCTTCCGAAGTGTTGAATGATACATGATGTCATATGATGTGTGGTAATTCCCCCTTCTCTATTTTGAAGGGAATAAATGGATTCTATTTCTGAGAAAATGTATTAAAGCCAAATTTTACTGTCAGTTACCCTGATGTCAATCCCAAGCAACAACAATTCCAATGCAGTTCCTCTGGATTCGCACTGATGTAACGGAGAACAGAATGTGGTGCTCGAAAAAGCAGCTGTCACCTTATGGAAAACTTTATAAAATATCTTATTTGGAAACAACCATTCTTCTGTGCAGTGTGTTTCCCTGTACTTCTTCTCTGTCATTCTTTCTATCTGAAGACAGTGCTCTAAAACAAAATCACTGTTGTTTCTTAAGAGTTTATCTGCTTCTGCACTTATTCCCCACCTGACATCATAATCCTCTGTTTGTGACATAATAATCATTTTTACAATGACCAATTGTGATACTACAAGCCAGGCTTAAAATCTGATCCGAAAAATGCATTTTACTCTGATATCTTACATAACGTCATATCAACTTTCAGCTCAAGAGATAATAATTTCAGCCCAGTGACATCAATTAAGTTTTCATGCAAGGGAGTGGTACACTTGATATAAGTCCCTAGAGATAATTCCCTTCAGAGTTTACAGTTTTATGATTTGACCTTTAAAAATATTTCCATTCTCTACCCAGTGCTTGGTTATGCAATCTAAAGATTTTGTCAAAGTAGAAAATGTTACATATACAATTCAGTCCAGTCTCCCACAGGAGTTAAAAGTTGCAACAAGCAGAAGCTTGAGAAAAGGAAAATCAAATGCAAATATATTTCTCATGAATTGTTCAATGAATTTCAGCTATTATAATGATTTACGAGAATAACCTGAAAAGCAACATCTTTCTTGACAAGAGCTGAGTGAGTACCCTTCTAAAGTTTGCAGTCTTATGTTTGAGGATACAGTTTCATCCTGTATTTTTGCTCTGAAATTCAGTGGTTTCTCTGTTCATCCTACCATCTTTGGCAGCTTTAACTGGAGTTATTCATAGGCTTCAAACTATGCAGATGCTTTGCTGGATCTGCACCCATGTGTGTTGAAATTTTGTTACGAGTAGGACAGCCAGCACAATCCAGAATCAGGGAGAGCCAATTTTTGTTCTTTAGCACACTTCAAACTTTAAGGAAGGACCTCCAGGAAAAATAGGAACCTAAGGAAACAGGTTATCAGATGCTGTGTAGCCTGAACCCTCTCTTCCTAACAGCTGAAAACATGAAAAATGGCAGACTATACCTAAACCTAAGCCTGACGACTAACTCAGCCAGATGCAGGACCAAGACTTCTAGTCTCAAAGTTTTGTGTTTAAGTAAACCATTATATAGAGATTTGGGTTGTAAATTATTTTTAACAAATATTAAACCCTGGATTGTTTAAATGACTAAATTTCAACATGTTTCCTTCTTTAATAGATATTTCTAAGGAAATTGCTTCCTCAAATTAGATATTTTGCTTTTTATAAGATCCTAAACAAACAAACCAACAGTTGGAAGAAAGAAACTAATATTTTGTGAATATTCTCTGCTGCGATTGTTATTTTAAAGTAATTATTTCACATTAAAGAGCTCAGAAGTTACCAGCCTTCCACAAGTTTTGTTTTCCTAAGTCAAGATAAGTCTGGCTGGTGAAGGAATTATTTCCTTCATGGTAAAATGTCCTGCTATGGTAAAATGCTCCATCTGGAGTGCCCAGCTATAGAACTGTAAAAGTAAATTTCCCTGTGCTATCATCTCCTTGAAAGCCATGTGCATACAAGATGAGTCTCTTACACCATAAGATGGATCTCTGATGACATGAATTAGTATATAGCATGTGTTGCTTTGGAAAACTTTGTTTAATATTGAACACTGGTTGATGATACTTTCCAGTGATATCACATTACAAAACTGATTATAAAAATACCGCAACCACATTATGGATAAAGTTGTTATCCATTCTGTTTGCCACACCAATGCTTTACCATGGAAATCCATCCTAGATTTATAGACCGCAAATTATTGTATATGTGAAATAAATTAGTTGGAGAAAGAAGCATATCTTTATGGCTTTCAGCACATCTCCTGTGGAAACAGCATGAAAAATGCAAAACCTATTTCACTAATCTCTTCCAACATTTTGTATATGCAACAGCCACTGCCTCAAAAGCTGTGTTTCTTTACTGATCACGTTTTAAAGATTCCTGAAATAAAGCTTTCAAAGTACAATTTGATAGACTGTTAACTTGTTTGCTTGTTTATATGTTTCTTTTTTTAACATATTATATAGTTCAATTACTGGAAAGGATAAGTTTGAGATGGTTACTGTTGTTATTGCATGAAATTGATCTGGGCTTCAGCCAAACGCGTCTTATTCTCATTAAGACTGAGACATTCAGATGAAGATTAAGACCCTTCTAATGAAATATACTGGAGTATTAAGTTACAAGTGGCACGACACATTACCTTATTTATCTAGTTGCGCTTGCATGACTTGCTAGGCCAGCAGTTATGACAAACGTTCTTTGCGCAACCTATTTTCAAGACTGTTTCCATTAAAAGTAACATGATTGAGTACACTGCTTTGCTCATAGTTGAGATATGCTTCAATGTTTATATCAAACCAATTAAACTGTGTTGTTTTAAAGCTATAAAAATGGTTCTGTAATTGCCACATGTTCTTCTCTGCCATTTCCAAGTCTGGAGACTAGGAAATAGTTTCAAGCATTCTGTGCACACTAGTTCATCCTCACACATTTGACCTTTTAATTTTATCTTGTGTTAATTTGTATGATAAAACATTATAGATCTTTTTGTGTGTGTGTGTGATTGTAGTTCCTTCTTGTCTTTTTCTGACATTTAAAATAGATACCCCAAATGATATTATTATTGTTGCTGTTGCTGTTGTTATTGTTATTTCAAGCATTTTTCTTGCTTACACATTATCATGGTTGTACCTAGCATATTACAGGCAAAATCACTGAGCAGCTACATTAAAACACTGTAGTTACAGACAACCACGTCATTAACATACTCTTGCTGGCAGTTGAAAAATGTGTTACATAGCTCCCTTTGACACATCTGCTCTTGTGCAATATGTACCATCATCTTCATGAGCATGTATTATTTCTGACTGCCTCCATCTGAACCAAATTAAAAGAGCCTGAATTTCAAATAACGGATGTCCTGAAAAATATCTTTCATAGAATGTTATATTTGGAGGCAAGTAAAGTTAGCTACCACTTCTGAAAACCTCTTGGAAAGCATTGTTTGTGGGTTTAAAGTTGGGGAATTAAACTATTTAAAATTCTGTGCTATTGGGTCTCTATATGCAAGTGGATGAATAAGGAAAGGTCTTCTTTTCAGTACCCGAAATTATAGGGAACATTTTTCTCTATGGACTTTTGATAATTTCTGTAGAACATTTTCCTTTGCCTTCATGTAAGCTAGAGCACCAAATGCCTATTCAAAGCTGCTCTGAGGTAGAAGCAAGACATGGAAAGATTTAGGGCATGGAGTTACCTGCAAGGCCATCCAGAGTATTTGTTCACACTAAGTGGGGTGTAGCAAGCCCCTTTCAGCATCAAGCTTTAATGGCACTAATATTACCTGTCTAGAAACAGCTCTGGGTGTATCGAAACAGTCTAGGGGGCAGAACAGGTAGCTTAGCACTTGGACAGTTAGATGTATTTTTTTTCTGAAACATGAAATATCTTAAGACTACTTAGCAGGCTGTGTGTTTTGAGGCTCAGGATGTAGGGCTGAGATATAGGACTGTGTAACTGGAGTTGTTATCCATCACCTTTGAAAGGTCATGATGGACAGGAGAGGTGCCTGAGGACTGGAGGAAAGCCAGTGTCACTCCAGTCTTCAAAAAGGGCAAGAAGGAGACCCCAGGAAACTACAGGCCAGTCATTCTCACCTCCATCCCTGGAAAGATGATGGAACAGCTCATTCTGGATGTCATCTCTAAGCACGTGGAAGAAAAGAAGATTATCAGGAGTAGTCAACATGGATTGACCAAGGGGAAATCATGCTTGACCAATCTGATAGCCTTCTATGATGGCATGATTGGCTGGGTAGATGAGGGGAGAGCAGTGGATGTTGTCTACCTTGACTTCAGCAAGGCTTTTGACACTGTCCCCCTTAACATCCTCATAGGTAAGCTCAGGAAGATCAAGGGTTAGATGAGTGAACAGTGAGGTGGGCTGAGAACTGGCTGAGTGGCAGAGCCGAGAGGGTCATGATCCACAACACAGAGTCTTGTTGGAGGCCTGTAGCTAGCGGTGTTCCCCAGAGGTCAGTACTGGGTCCAGTCTTGTTTAACTTATTCATCAACGACCTGGATGAAGGGACAGAGTGTACCCTGAGCAAGTTTGCTGATGATACAAAACTGGGGAGAATGGCTGATACACCAGAATGTTGTGCTGCTATTCAGCAAGACCTGGACAGGCTAGAGAGTCAGGTGGAGAGGAATATAATTAAGTTCAACAAGGGCAAGTGTAGGGT
>NW_009597296.1:0-30198 GCF_000690535.1 Cariama cristata
ACTTTATTTCAATTACTAAACTGTTCTTAGCTCAAGCCCTGGGTTTTCGCTTTTTCTGATTCTCCTCCCCATTCCACTGGGTCGGGGGGGGGGAGGGGGGAGTGGGCGGCTGCATGGTAGTTAGTTGCTGGCTGACATAACAGGATGTCTTTTCCCAGCCATGTTTTCCTTCTCTGATTTAAGCCTTTCCACTGAAAATTATGTTTTCATAGAGAGGTATCATTTCATGTTTCTATAAAAGCTGCTTTGCTGCTGAGAGCATCTTCTACATTTCAGTACTGTTAATCTCAGGAGGCTACTGAATAGGCCAAACCTCTTGAAAGCCTCTCATCAGACATGTCATGTATTCAAGAAGTCTCTGTACCTGTATTCATCAGACTGCAAATCCTTTGAGAGCAAGCTGTGCATTTTATTTATTTTCAACAGCACCAGACCATTGACTTTGTAGGTATACACAGATGACTTGTCTTAATGTGTACTCAAGCACAAGAAGATTATTTTCTTTCAGCTGTGCAACTCTGATGGTATCTAAAGGTAGAATACTTCAAAGATTCATACTGCAACTAAACTGAGACTGGGATTTTTTTTTTCTTTGCATTTGTTGAGTAGCAGTAACTGCATATTTATTATTATTGCTGTTAAAATTTGGTAAGTATTATGTTCTCTAAGTCTATGATTTTTAGCTCTTTCTAAGCTATATAGTGATATTCAGCTGTCAAAGAATTCCCAAGTCCCCTAGGTATGACATTAATTTTCACATTAAATAAACTATTGATTTCTGACACTTTGTACTTGGCAAAAGATGGCTCCAGATATGAATTTAAGCTATTAAAATATATAGTAGTCTCTCTGAAGCATCTTTGTGAGCCATGATTTATGAGAGGCAGTATGTCTCTGAAATGCATGTGGAATTTTTAAGGACTTGGATGCCAGCAGTGGATTTATTCCCAGATAAATAACACAATAGGCTCTTGGTTCAGTGCTGATAATACAAAATGATGGATTGACATAAAATATGATTTGAAGGATTAGAAGTCATTGTCTAGTAAGTAAATAACTGATTAATCATGTCCAATTAATTGCCGCAATTTGGACTGCATTGCTAGAACTGGTCATTCTGTGTGTGTGAGATCTACACTGAACAGGGTTTTGCAAAGGCGGAAAGAACCTCTCTCTCTCGAGGGTGGGATCCAGATTCAGACTGCCATAGCTTGTAAGGTATGGTGTCCTGTCTCTGGATTGATTGTGGGCACTGACCAGAGCTTTTCCCACAGATGACACTTGTGGTCGGTGAGGATTCTCTATTGCCAAGTAAGCTTACCATCTAGCCTGTTCTTCAACAGGGGCAGTAATGCTTTCCTCCTATCCATCTCTGAAGAGCATGGTTTTCTTTAAGACTGTTTCTGCATTGTCCAAGCTGGCTGATACTTGTGATTACGCTGGCTGATGATGGGGGATGGGACACAGCGCTGAAGTTGGTTCCGTTTCCTAAAGAAATAAAATTGGCATAAACTCGGGTAGGAAGTCTCCAGGGAGCGTTGGATTTGGATGTTTGTAAGAAACTTCTGCGCATCCTGGTATTTTTAGGTGCAGAACACCTGCCTCAAAACCTGAAGTTGGGTTCCTTGAAGCAACTTGGAAGAGGCATTGAAAAATGAAGGTCCTTTAAATTTTTTCTTGCTTTTGAAAAATCGTGATCCTTTGTCTTCTCCCTTCAACACTTAGATTGCTTTTGTCTTCCCCTGAACTGCCACAGGACAGATTGATAGATAATAAATGCATGACCTATGAGTTAGAAACGGCTGTGTGTGCAGCTCATCTTCCAGGCTGCTGTCAGGAGATCAGAGCTACTGTACTATGGGATTGCTTGATTTATGGCAATGTAACAATGCTGCCCAAGTGACAGAATTGATTTTGACATGACCTTTCACATACTGTTACAGCCACTACTCTCATTAACTTTGAACAGAAACAGTGAGCTGTAAAAAACAAACAAACAAAAAACTCCTATATAGTTTATGGCGGAAAAGATGTCACAGAATCATAGAACAGCCCAGGTTGGAAGAGACCTTGAAAAATCATCTGTTTGAACGTTTTGTGGAAACAGGAGCCTGGACGTCTGCTGTGCCATATCGGGTCTGTTGATGCGGACTGTATTGCTCCTGTTACTGTGATATCTAAGTACTTTGGGAAGAGGTATGATCTTAAGCAGAAGTTGCTAAACCTGGGAGCAAGCAGGAGAAAGCAAGTCCCATTCTCGCTAATGTCAATGACTTCTAACTGCTGCTTCAGTTTGATCAGTGAGACCAAAATGCACCAGTGCTTTTACACCCAGTGATACTTCATAAACAAGCATTTTAGAGAGCTTGGCTTCTGGCTGTGGTTTGACCTCTTTGGAAAGAGAGAGAAGAAAGAGAAACTATATTCCATGTTTTCTTTCTTCTTTCTTTTAACTGAAGTAACAAGAAAAAGGTTTATTTTATCCAGTGCTAACCAATGATAGGTCAGGCAAAGGGAGAAATTGTGATATGATATAGGAGCGACAGTCCACTCATGGAATGAATGAGCTAGACCCAGAATACAGCTCCCTTAGTGAATCTGGTAACTTCAGTGATGAGTATGTTATGTTGACGTTAGTCATTTCTATGAAGCAAATACTTAATTTCAAGCTTTTCAGCTAGTCCAACAAAATATTTCCCAAAACTAAATCACAATATAAAAAAGGTTGGGAAAGGATTATTTTCAAGACTTTAAAATCAGATCTCATGCTAACAATGCTACTACATCCACTAAGACTAAATGATAGACTGTAGGGGAAATGGAGCTTGCAGTTTATAGGGGTTGCTTCGTTTCAGGAATGACACAGACATCCTCAGAGCTTCAGCTGTTGCAGCATTGTTAGCTGCTGCTGCATTGCAAGTGAAGTAATAGTTCTGTTCCACAAAAGAATGCAGTATGTGTGCATGCTGCTGAGCAGATTGCCAAGATAAAGTAGCTGCAGCAAGATTAGACTTGAATCATGAGCTTTTACAAATCCTGTTTTTCTCATCTTCTCTGGGTTCCTGATATACGCGCAATACAATATCACTCACCCACATTTCTTTTTAAGCAGAAGATTGTAACTTCCTTATATTTTAATTAAAATTGTCTGTACTCTGATTTAATGGCTCCATAAAGCATCTTGGCTTACTCTGCCTCAGGTAAATGAAAATATTTGCTGTGGCAAATAGTGCTATTTGGTTTATGATCCATAGCAATAAAAAGCTTTTATCAAGAATGTGATCAGAAGAGGCATAAAACTGCGGTCCATGTAAAACTACTGATAGGTCTGAGAAGCTTTACTTTGGTTTATAAGTTTCTGTAGGAAAAAAAGTTAGTGGTATCATTTTTTTGGCATATCTTGTGGTCACTTCAAAAATTAAAAGCACTTCAGAGCAGTATTTGAAAAGATCCTGTACGTACAAAGGACGGGGTCACAACCTGGGCGAGAGGTCTGGGCACAACCTGAATTAATCCCTCTTCCGTGCATAGATAGCGTATGTATGAACTTCGGCATGTTGCTTTGTCCAGAATCAAAATAGTTGTGACTTACATTAAGGATAGAAGAAATCTTTCTGAATTCCCTGTTAGTGTTTTTGTGGTTACGCAGGCTGGCTGGCTCACTGATTTCAGCTGCTTAGGCGAGCCTGTCTTTCTCTGGCAGGGCGTAGTTTTAAATAATCTACAGGCATTTACAGAATGGCGGATGGACAGGTGGACAAGGCTTTTGGCTCAGAAAGATAGCTTTGTCCCTTGTAAGGGTGTATCATGGGCCCTACACCTAGACTCACAGTCAGGTTTTTCAGTGGCAAGGTTACGCTGTTTTATGTAACAATTTGAAGCATGTTTACCTTAAAAGAGGACAGCACCCGGTTCTCTTAAAGCAACGCGTGAGTTAGCCTTCTTTCACGCCCAGCAGCCACGAAGTCATTTTGGAAATGGTGTTTTTCATCCCATAAATCCACCTTGGACCTACTATGAGTACCGTTTTATCTACCTGAGGCCAAGGTAAAGTAAACGGAAGACTCTGTGTCTAGCACTGGAGCTGGCTACATCCAAAGGCACTGCAGAGGATCAGAGCTGTGCCTGCTTTTTGCGTGCTCTGCAAGAGCCACTGCTGTCTCAGTCATTTCAGAAACTTGTGGTTGAGAGCACTGTGCTCAACTGGAAGTGGGGTACTGCAGCGGTGGGCAGGGGATATGCCCTCTGTGCAGCATGTAGTTCTGTCTGTCTGTGTTGACTGCAGTGTGGCGTGTTTAGCAACAGGGTGAAGAGCATCCTGTCACATACCAGCTGCAGGTCGCCCCTGGGCCACTAGCCTATGGTTTGGTGTTTGTTTTTTTTTGCAGATGATCCTCCTCTAAATGTTGCTTTGGTCATGTCTTTCTCTTTGCATTTTGTTGTGGCACTATGATAAGCTGCTGTTTGCTTCCTCTCTGAATCTTTATGTTCTGATTTTCCCCAAAGGTATCAACTATCCCCTCCTCCAGTTCATGGCAGAATTACTGAGTGGTTACCATGGTGACGGGGGAGGAATTGGATCTGCAGACCAGCTGAGATCAATCCCAGCTGCCTGCCTCCCACTCCTGAGCAGTCAGTGTATTTTTAATAAAGTGACCATGTACAGGAGGCATGTCTTTGTCTTGTTAAGCCTTTGTTGTATATTAAATCCTGAGGGCTTTCACCATAATCTGCTGAACTCACAAGCTTTACAAATCCTACCCTTGCTCAAAGAGCTGTGGGCATTAGACGCAGTAGATATTTTTTTCCTGATCAATTTTGTTACTTCTGGAATTTAGCATGCACTGCAGAGTTTAATTGGGGAACTGTTGCTACAAATGAATGAAATTAAAGGTACAGTCTTTAAGGAGTGAACCTAGAGGAGTTCTGCCTTTAAAACTTATTTTATCCGAATTGGTTTTTCTTTACCAAAAGGTGATGCATTTTCTCTTAGCTTCACTTGCATGTTGAGAGGAATGTAATCCAAAGGAAAAGCAGTGGGTACATAAACCTGAAAGTTTGTGCTGTTACCGGGTTTGCTTCTAGACTTTAACTTTTAGCCTGCGGGTTTTTTTCCACTAACTTCCATAAATTCCGTTTGTTCCCAGGTGTCAAAGGCAGTGTCAGCAGGCAGGGCGAGCTTCTCTGAAAACCCAGTGCTTATATCAGTACCTGAGTGAATGCTGAATTCTTCTCCACCCAGTTCTAGCTGGACATATTTAAGACTGCCTTTAGATATATAAAAACTGGTTGCATAATTCAGATTCCACAACCTCGATGCCAGAAGATAGCACAGTCTGACCTCCAGGCCTCAGAAATTCACCCTGTTCCTCTGCATTGGGGCCATAAACCAAGGCATCTTGCTGGTACTGTTTCAGTCAGGCTTTTGTCAGCTATTCTGTAGTGGTGGATGCAGATTTGGATTAGACAATTCAGACAGCTGGAAATAGACTTGTGTTAGCTGTTATTTATTGTGCTGTACTTACTTTCGTTCTCCCTTGTCTCCTCCTCAAAACGGTAACTCAAATATATATAATTTATTTCTTAAGACTATTTTTGAGAAAGCTGAGATAGTAAGGACAGTGTTTGGGAAAGTATTTTTGGTATTCTTTTTATACAAAGTTTTTTTTCTTCTAAATAGTTGCAGCAGTCATCTGTTTGGTGATGCTTTCTAGGGGCATTGAGAAATGGTCGACCTCCAGTGAAAGAGCAAGAGTGGCGAATTCTTACAAATGGCAATTCTGTTTGTATCGCAGTTGGAAGGCACCAGGCTCGTTCTTTGCAGTCCTACCTGCTGGGTTGGTATAAAGGGATGAGTCTAGTTTTCTTTATCTCCTTTTCTCTACCTGCTTTAGCTTGCTGCAGCCACAGTGACCACAGTCTCTCTTGTTCTAAATACAAAGTGCCCCATCAGTCTGCTTTATTGGGCTATTGTTAGAATGATTACACCAAGGCAGAGTAGCATCCCAAGCTTTGGGGGAATTGTTTAATCAACGTGCTGAAAGCTGTTTAGATCCGGTTGATCCCAATAATCTTTATCTGGGGGAATAAAAGCTGGATTCTTGTCAAAGGTGTGGCAGAGGCAATGCTTTGTTCTGTGCTTGCTCTCATGAAAGCAATCGTCGTGACTCGGATTTATGGCCTTGGGTCCCTTTCAAGAAGGGTTCAGGGACATTTTTCTCTGATTCAGAAAAGAAGTAGCTGATCGCATAGGCATAGCTGCAGGACATGAAAAATTCTTATCTGAGGGATTATTCTTTTGCAATTTCTTTTCCTAAAGCCATTCAGGAAATGCAACCAGTAAATGGTTTCATATTTGGACGGCTCTGTATTTGGGTTCACTTCTCTGACTAAGATCTGGGAAGGAAAATTCAAGGCCTTAGTTAAGCTCAACAGCTGTTGGCGCTCTAGGCTGCTTCCTTACACATCTGTCCAAAGGGAGGCATACTGTTTAATGTGTGGATCTCCAGCCGTATTCTCCTAACCCATCTCAAATCTCTCTCCATTTTATTGAAAGCAGGCCTTTGTTTGCTGTGGTTCCTCTTGTGCTGCTTCAACAGTGAATGATGTACATCTTGTGAAAGACTGCTTGCTTTGCTGTGACAGTTGTCCCAAGCATATCAATGACAGAAAGGGAAACTGTTGCTTTTGGTGGTTGTAGATGTTTGCACTGGATCCAAGCAAGAAGCGGTAGACTAGTAGATGCTAGCATACTGTGGCTCCTGTGAAGAAGCTGTCACATGCCTAACATAAGATGAGCTGGAGTTGTGGGTAGCCCAGGAGTTTGAATCATCTGAATTTGACCGTAGACAAATACTGTGTTACGCTCCATCTGTTTACGTATGTATACATTACCTGTATACTTAGGGGAACATCTTCTCCTAAGAATTTTTTTAGTAAAGAATAGATAGTAGGCTTTCAAAGGCAGAAATGGTAGTGAGGTACTAGTCTCACAGGAATTGCTTTCAAAGCTACTCTGTATTTTGTTCACTGATATTTATTCAGTTGCCATTCTGGTATTAGTCACAGCTTGTTCATATTGTGAAATCATAGCATGCTAGGTAACTGCTGTTCATAGAGAGCCTTGATCTTCAGAGAGTTGCTACAATAGATCTTTGTAGTCTTAGGGGCTGATTGCTAGTTTGGGGAGAAAAAAATATGCTGCTACTGCCAGCTACTGCTACTGTGATAGAAGTGACATGAGGGTATGGATTCCTACTACTGGAGGAACTCTGTTGCCTCAAAGGCAAATACTGTCCAAGTTCATTAACTGTATTCAAAGTCAAGAGTATTACATATCAGAAAGAGCATTGAGAACTGGGAAGTTTATCTATTTATGAGACTTAAAAGGTAAACAAATAGATGGAATGCTCTCAGCTTTTGACAGACAGATGACTTGTCTATCAAGAGTCTTAAATGAACCACTAGTGCTAGAGTGAGATGATCAAATGTTGAGTAGGATAGGTGCCTCCCCTTTCCCTCTCTGTGGCAAGTTTTACATCTTGTAGTAGAAGCAACCCTACCATTTTTTGTTTTCTTTCTTTCTGTTTTGCGTAGCCCTTTCCTTTTCTTGCTTTGTTACGTTCCTCCTTGCTGCTCTTCAGTATTACACATTTCATTGTTTCCTATTTATCTAATCTCCTGAAAGCACCATTACTGTAACAGAGCCACATCCCTATTTTTGTAATTCATTCAGACCTAGAACACCATGAAGAGGCAGATGAAGACTTCTAAGGAAACCCAAATTTGCCTTGGCAGGGAAACACAGCATCATTACACATCTATCCCAGCTGGTTTTAGCATTGGGTTTCCTTTCCCCTAACCAGCTATACAAGTACTACTCTCCGGTCTGGACTGCACAGACGGTTGGGTTCTTCCTGTGAAATCAACAGGATGTTCTCCTCAGAAACTTATTCACTGAAAAAAATAAATATTCTGTACCTGAGAGAGGGTTTAGAGACTCTACTCACATAGCATGACGATTTGAATGTACCTTTATGCTTCTTCCTCAGATATCAGCATCCTTCCCCCCCGAACCTGCCTTGGTGTCTCTTTAGACTGATGTTACTGTGGCCTGTCATTTGAGAATATCCTGGTAACAGAAGATCTTATGGAAGCACTACACAAATGCATAGGTCATAAATCTGCTGGCAGGAGCTAGAAAATGTGTCAGTAATATGCAGACCATTGAGCAAAGTGTAGATGGGAATACTCTTTTGAAATGCTCATGTCACAAAGGATGGTGTGATACCATAAAGGTGACTTTATAGTATGTAAACAGGATAGCAGCAGTCAGCACTAAGTGCTAAAAAAATGTTAAATTTGTCTCCATCCAGAAGGACTTAAATTTATGTCCTGAAAGAGGGCATTTCCAGAGAGATGTAGGAGAATTAGGTATTATCGAGTGAGTAGGAATGGGATGTCTTTGGATAGCTGTGCTGTCACTGTGCACTTTGCAGTCATTCTAAGTTGCACGCTCATCTCGTGGTACAGAGAACAGTTGGTCAGTGCTCACTCAGAGATATAAAAAGTGATATGAAAAATAAGTGTTCGTCACTGCAGAAGGTGTCATGCTTCTCTGCTGAGACACGCGACTGAGTTGATGAACACTGTGCATTGTTTGTCCTTGAGGACATCTGATTGTGATGTGCTATATCCTTCCTCCCTAATCTCCAGCCCCACAGACATTAAACCACTTTGCCATTGTCTTGTGAGTACTGTCTCAGTTTGTGCCTCTTCCTGATCTGGCTGTAGGCACAGCTGGGGTTTCATTGCCAACTTCAAGTTTTATTTAGCTTTTTTTCAGTCATGTCTGTAGTATTTTTGCCAGTGGCCAAAAGACTGAAAACCCTGCCGTATTTAGAGTGAGCTGTTGGATGAGTGTAGGCATGTCTCTGGACTAACCTGAGACTTGAAGTGTTAATAAGCAGACACATTTCAGATTAGATTAGAAATGAAATGTGGATCAGTAGGAGTTTCAGTTTGTAATATTATTATCCTGAGAGAATGTTAAGAGTGAACAAGAGGAGGGAACCTGAGATGATTCTTCTCCCTATTTTTCATCACGCTAAAGCTGAGTTATGTGGTCAAGAGGGGTTGATTTAAGGTTAACAGAGAAAAGACAGAAAATTCATGTCGAATCTACCAGCGTTTGTTGCCGATGTTAGTTTTCTACAGATGCCCACCAAAGAGTAATTTCCAGTGTGGATTTTCCAGATGCATTGACACATTCTTATATAACAAAGATGGCAGCTGGATAAAGCAGAGAAGCCAGACCTTTGGTTTTCAGCCCTGAGTCTTGTTGAGAAGATAGACAAGCTCTGTCAGACAGGGGTGATAAATTCTACTGATACTGGCTTAGCCAGGTGCCAGGTTGCAGTTGGTGTCTCCTGTCTTTGCTTGAGATGGGCTGTCCTGAAGCTGGAGGGTTTGCATCTTTTCCAAAAGCAAGCAAAAAGATAGGAAATTGTTTTGGCAAGAGCTTCTCCAGAAACACGGAGAGAGGGGCAGACTACCTTGCATGTGCAAGTGCGTCCTGTGGTAGACTCCTGCTCACTTCTTTCAGCTACGAAATGGTGGTTTTGTTACATAGCACGTGCTGGACATGATAATAATAATTCATGCTGGACCTTATTTAGTTCCAAAGTTCAAATCAGAATCTTGAGGGTCAGTGGCAAAATGGTGGAAGGCTAAAGGGGTAATGGTTTTATGGGAAAGGAAGGACGTGGGGGGAATGAACTCATGTTTATCCTAGGGAGCCATGATGGGTATAACCCCATAGTAAATTTGCATCAGCGCAAATCTGTAGTTAAGTATATTTAGTGTTTTGAGACATTACGTTTGCATGGCCCCAGGTAGGTCTTCAAGAGCAGTATATGTGCATTATCCTTCCTGCTTCTAATGTGGAAGGGTGACTGCAGCTCACTGCAGTTCATTCACACTCTGCTTCACTTGGGTCCTTTTGAATTTAGACAGATATAGAACCAATACCCAGCAATTAAGACACTTTCCTCTGCTTAAAGTGGCATGTTATTTACTTAACAGGTAAAGCCTGCTGTGTTAGCCTCAATATTAGCCCAGCAGGCAGACATCCTCCCTGCCTATTACCAAAATCATGGCTTAATTTGAGCTCATTTCTTTTGTTGAAATGCAAAACTAATTATATTTAACTAGAGATGAACAGGAATTTGCATTAGCAGAGTTTTTTTTTCAAATCAATGGGGAGTTATTCAGCATTATTTGGGGGCTGGGGAACTTTGTAACCAGATAAAAGATATGGAGGAGGGCAGAGCTATAAAAAGTGTTATTGTGTGATTATGAAGAGGCCTTTTAATGCAGTTATTATGTGATACTAAAAAGGCCTTTATTGCTTGAAGTTGGAAGGGGAATACAAATGGGCTCACAGTGTCTATTAAATGAAGAGTGGAAAAAATGGTCTCCGTTTCCCTGAACTGCAAAGCAAAAATAATGATTAAGTAGTGATTAAAATCTGTGGCAGTGCTGGTTTTGTTAGTTTGATCATATACTAAGCAATAAAGTTTAGCAAGTAGGGAGCAATTGTGTAATTTAAGACATAGTTCATTATTATGATGAACATGTTTATCCAGGTTATGATGTCACCAAATTGTTCTGCTGATAAAGGCTGGTTGAAACAATTATGGTTGAATTCTCCCTGGTGTAAAATAAGTACAGATGAGCTTGATGTGAATAATTCAGAGGAACATTCCTTCTGAGACGATAGCTTATTTCCAGAAGTTATCTTCAGTTTCCCTGACTGAAGGCTGCTGGACAAACACAGCTGGGCTCTTTTGTGCCTAATTTCATCACCCGGGGGTCTGCCTCCAGTCCTTTGTTAAATCAGTTTGTAGGAGAAAGCCTTAATGTTGTTTGCAAACACACCGAGAACAAAACCCACGGCAGGTTCCAGACTGGAGCAGACCCACAGCCTATCCAATCCTTTATCTTGGCTACTACAGAGAACCACCACCAGAAGAAAACACAAGAGACTGAAAAAAGCCAGGTATAATTTTGCTTCTCAGCATCTATGGCAGAATGGAAATGTTGAGATTTCTTAGATTACGTTTTATGCTTTTAATAACTACAAGATGATTGCTCGCTCCACCTAGTGATTAACAATCGGAAGTCTTTCTGCAGGGAGTGATTGCTGACTGGATGTAAGAGCAAAAGCATGACAGTCTAACATTAGTTTGATTCTTATGGCTGTTTCTTAGAATAGTGTGCAGTGTCTTGGATTCCCTTGTTCTGGGCACACTGTAAATGCAAAACAAGTGTTGTAGTTGCTGCCTAAAGACAAATAAAGGATGAGAAGATGCAGATGAGTGCAGGCAAATTGACTCCCACTGGGAAGTTCTGAGGAGGAGTTGGCCTGGAGTGCTTGTACTCAAGTCCTCTAGTCCAGCAGGTTCCCCTTGGTGTGCTTCTGCATACATGAGCGCTAGGAGTTTCCTATCCCAATTGAAACTGCAGCAAAATAGCACCTGAGACTGCGGCTACATTTTGATGTACTTAAATGCAGAGGAGGAGGTGAGCCCTTAGAAAAAATAAGGGAAAAATTGTGAGAGCTGGATGTTGTTGCCTGGACTCAGGTCTCTTACTTGACCCTTTCAGCTGTATTTACAGTAAGATGTTGCCTGGTTGTGTGGTTTCCTCCTATTCTTTGCATCTACTGTGGCACGGACATGCATAAAAAAGATGTAAGATAGAGCACAGATGCTGAATTCTGAGGTGATGAAAAGTTCAATGTTTTACACGGAGCCTTTTTTCTCATTTCTAGTTGTAACAGAAAGCACCTGAGAATGGAATGAAAGGCATTAATAACCCCAGTCTTTGCCACTGCCTTCCCAGCATGCAGCAACTCTCAAAAGTGTAGAAGAGGTCCATTGGTATATTTATACAGTATAGTGTGGCAAAAAAAGGAAAAAGAAAAAAAAAAAGAGGTATGAATTTATATTAGATCTCAATTAGCTCAGAACCGTTTTACCAGCACCCCACTGTCTGCTTGTGGTGCTTGGCCGAGTAGAAGGAAAGTTGATGACTAATCTAAATGCCCTTCCTTGGGCTGGTCTGGTTTTCCCAGGCAGTGCTGTAGGGGAATTCAATCACAACTTCATTGTGTTCCCAGTTGATAAAAAGTGCAGGGCTCAGAAGAGTGTCTTGGACAGCCCCTTGCTGTTACTCAAGAGATCAAGGGTTACTTTAATGTTCCCTCCTTCAGAAGGCCTCTTGGCTAGGCAGTATATACGGCCATACGTGCAAATGTTAGCCAGAACTAGAACACACAGTACTCACAAGCTCTGATTTCAATTGACTCTTGGCTGGGTTGTTTCTGTTTACTGCTGTATCCCAGTCTTTTGAGATGGAATACTAGCGTTTATCAGCATAGCCTGCTAAAATCTGGTGAGAGTAAAACTAGAAAAGTGGCATGGACCTTGCACTATTATTATGCTTTGTGGAGCTCCACTGGCTCCGACTAATTGCTTCCAGTTTACTTATGAGAGAAATGCTGTGTCAGAATGGTTGTTGGCTAAAGAAATGTGCTCTGACACCTTATCAGAAAATCCTACTACTTATGTCCTTTTTTTAATGATGGCAGGCAGTGCTCGTTCGTTCTGTGTATAGCTATATACTTAATGTCTAACCCCCACAGTCCGTATGTCTACTTCTGAAGTACTGTAAGGAATGTTGCCATTGGCACATAGAAACAGGTTTTCATTTCTGAAGCAATGCATGTTTGTTAAAAACCCAGGTGTGTCTGGCAGCTAAAACTAATGCCTCCGTGGTCTGGAGGTAAAATTAGCTGCTCTGGGAGGATTTTCATGCTCTACAGCATGAAAACATGGAGGGTGACAGACAAAGCATTTGCAGTAAAGTTGCTGAGAAGTGCTCTGGCTACATCGGGTGGAGGAATAGCTTAAGATGATTGTTTTCTGCAAGCTAATGGCTGCAGTTTTGAAATAAAACCTATTCATTTTGACCTCTTGAAATTCATACTTGACCTGGACTTGTTAGGCTACAGAGCTGTTGCAGCATTAAGCTATAGCTGGAAGAAAGCCAGAATCCAATTACATTTTCTACCTTATGAGTCATAATTTATGCTATGAGGAAGGCAGTGATGTTACTGGGGGAAGAGGTCATTGGGCAAGCTTGGATATGGATTCTGGAAGGCTAATTGTAAATGAACATGAAAATGGGGAGGTATGCTTTCCTTTCTTACTTGTTTAGTACCAATGTAATTCAAATCAGAAAATAAGTAATCGTACTGGACAATACACAACACAGGCCAGAAATCTGGTTAGCTTTCATCTCGGCTGTCGGACTTGCTTTGCTGTGATTGTTGATTCTCTCCTTACTGTACTAAAGCAGGAAAAAAAAGGAATGTTTTAATAAATTGAGCGTCTTTGACTTCTTTCGGTTTCTGGTGACACTTCCAAAATGGTATGTTCCTTCTCCTTCATCCATTAAATGCTAATCAGTTTCATTTTTGTAAATAAATGAAGAAAAAATATGTTTTTTTTTCAGTAGTGGGACTCTAAATGTAGACTCCTAAGCTGTGCTTAGGTATTGAGGTAGGAGGCTTGCCCTGCTGCTTAGCTGCTCAGAGAGGTTGGTTATTCTTGAAAGCCCAACTTTTAATTTAGATATCTAAGTACAGATTCAAAAACTGAACTTTGAACTTCCGTTATCAATGTTGGCCTGTCTTTTTTACTTTCAGAGTGAAGGTGAGAAGGCTTTTACAGCAGCAGTTATCAGAGCCTAAATTGGTGTTTAACAAACATTGAACTGTTAATCCAGGAGCTCTAAATGTTCCTTAATAAATTGTTCTCACTTGGGTGAGATTAGGGATTCCTGGTTCTGTAAATTTCAACTTCTAATCAGGAGCTATCACTTGCATGCCAAAGACATGATCATAAAAGACAGTTTAACTGACAATTTGAAAACACTGTAAAAAGGTCACGTTACTTAAAAGTGCCTATCTTTTGCCGATGCCCCCAGCTTCTGGAGTGTTCCTACTGGAAACTACTGTAATGTCATTCTAGAGTATTTACATCACTGTGCATTGCTGCAGCTCCTGCCCAAAGACATTAATTGAGTTTGTAATATTGTCTATGCTCAAATCTAGTTCCTTTGTAATGCAGAAGGATCTATGTTTTAGATAGTACTGCAAAGCGGAAGTCTAGTCTGGAGGATCTCGGAGGTCTGGATTTGAGACGTTTAAGATCTCTTTGTAGTACCTTTGCACTCATTCCATACAGCAGAGACTTTCCCAGGAAGAGCACCCCAGAATGTGATTCCAAATGTAAAATTCAGATGTTGGAAAGATAGGTAGGAAAAACAACAAAAATGAGCCTATGGAAGTAGGCTATTTAGTCCTCACTGCACTGAATCTAGTAAACCTTTAGCCTTCTATTATATTTGACTCTTTGTACTTGCAGTTCTGTTTGGGATTGAATTGTATTAAAGTAGTATAGTTGAGAGAAATTGGATTACCCAGAAATAAAACAGGCTGAAGGCAGGAGCTAGAACAGAAACGTGTACTTCATTGAAAAGTACAAGGAAGGGGAGAGAGTACTGTCAGACAAGGCACGAGTTAAAGATGTCCAAAGGGAAATTGAAAATGTCTGAGAATCATTTTGCTTGCTTTCAGCAACAGTATCCTCAAACATGAATCATTTTGATTTCTTTCAGCAGCGGTATCCTCAAATATTCTGTCTGGAATTATTATCTAATTTGGATTATTTTTAAATGATTCATTTGAGGCTGTGCTGGATTCAGTTGTAGGGAGCACAGAAGGTACAGTATCTTTCACTGAATCCAGGCTCCCTCAGTTCCAGATGAGCATGTAATAGGTGCTTCACTCAGCTCCATGCAATATTTGCTCCATTTCTGCTGCTGAAACACCTTCAGTCTCTTATTTTAAAATAAAATAACAAAAATTCAAGAAAACTACAGCTAAAAAAATGCTAACATAAAAGCCAAAGCACTGATGATATTCCGTGAGATGACAGTGGAAGAGACCAAAGTATAGCTATCTCTGCAGTAGGAGAGAGTTAGGTGAAACGTGCCTGGATGAACTTGGAAGCAAGTCTCAGCCAGTACTGTGAAGGCAGAAGTCTCAAACTTTCAATAGTCCTTGTCTGTATATACTGGAAGAAATTTCCTTCCTAATCCAGGTACGCTCTGTCTGCCATAAACATCTCCGATTTGCTGCCTGTTTGGACTAGGTTTCTTACTAGAAGATCAGAGTAGGTGATGAAGGAAGATCAAGGACCCAGAGTATGCCAGTGACTTTCACTCTGCATTTGTGATGGTTGGTAACTGGGGCTTGTATGAATATGGTATCATAAAGAGCAACAAGAAGTCTCCAAAGCAAAGATAATTTATATTTTCTGCCAGGATAAGACTTTGAACCAGTTCCAGTTTGAATTCAGAGGAGTCCTTACAGGCTGCTTGATGTTCTGGTGTGCAGACCAAACGTGCTGCCTAGTATTGCAGTGTGTTAGAGATTTTAACGTAAATCAGCCCTTTCTGTATCGTTCCGTGTGGCCTTATAAAGGGCTGGAAGCAACTCTGAATATTAGCAACTTCTTTTGGGTCCACAGAGGTCCATGGCACTGTACCTTCAGATAGATACTGATAAAGAGCAACACACATGAAACCAAGAGTGCTCCACCCTGTGCTCTTTCATTGGATGAGTAAAGGAGCCACAAGGATTGGAAGGCTGGCAAAGCTTTTTTGCTGAAGACGACCTCTATTGTCTAACCATCTTCTGCATGCTTATTTCTTTTCCAGCCTCTCTACAAGTGGACATTGTTCCAAGCCAGGGGGAGATCAGCGTTGGAGAATCTAAGTTCTTCTTATGTCAAGGTGAGCAATGGCTTATAGCATCAGTTGTCTGTCTCTATCTGGGTTTGCTGGGAAGGTCAATCAATGTATTAACTCTGGGATAAAAGCTCCAGTGCCAGGTCTATCTTCTCATATGCCCTTGTAAACCATAAGACTGGGTAGCAAAGGCAGCACATGCTGTTTACTGGAAACAGTAAACACATTCTCCCTTGAGAGCTGAAAACAGAAAGCAGCTCCAGCAAACAGATTTTAAAATGAAAAAACAGGTACTGAACTGTTGTCTTTAAGCTTGAGCAATAGCCACAACGATGGCACCTTGCATCATTCCACAGCTCTTTGATCTTTTGAATTTAGAATTAAATTGTTTTTCCAAATTATTTCTCTAATCAGCTGCTGACAGCAGTAATGGGAGCGCTAGGTGACTTGAGAGTTGTTACCTCTGCAACTAAGGATTTTAATGCTGCTGAAAAGCTGCATTTCTTGTGATGCAATTTACTGTTTGTTCAGGCCACCAACTGCCCCAGGCTGTTCTCCTGCACAATGTGGTACAGTGCTGACACAATCCATGTGCCCTAAAGCAGGTCCTACTATTTTATGGCATTTTCTAAATTAGTATCCATGTATCCTCTTCAGACGTTCTCCTGAAAGCAGCTGGCCTGTTTTCTAATGGGAGGAATAGTATGTTGGAGCACTGACACGATAGCATCCTGAAGCATAACATAGAGAAAATAGGTGCTCTAGTGAGCTCTGGGAGCAAAACGCCATCAGAGGACCACAGTTCCTCAGGAGCATACTGACTGGGACAAGTAATGAGGTCATCTGATCCAGGAGTACTTAACTGCGGAGTAATTTGTTAATGCCAGTGCTTTAAAAAGGAAAGTACTCTCTGAGCAAGTGCTGTTGTGATGATATTTGCATTCAGAAAAGTGTGGGCTCAATTCAAGCCCCTCCAATAATAGGAGTTTGTCCCAAATAACAAAGCCACACTGAGGAATGCAGAGATGTAAGCCGCAAGAAAGAGACAGCCTGGAACAACTTAACAACAATTCTGATTTACACTGGATGCAGCAGGAGCTGTAAGCTGATCAGTGCCAGAACTGCTGCTACAGCAATGTCACCATTTTGGTATGCAAAGTAGCCCAGCCTGCAAATACGGCTATTTATTGAAAACATGATGGAGCTGAAGCAGGAGGAGATTTTTATTTCTCAGGCTGATCTGTGTAGTGGAGAGACTGGTACAGGGGATCTCAGGATGCATAGAAGACCATTCTGGGATAAAATGAATGTACCCTTTTAGATTATAAAACCAACCTAATATCATTTTTACAGGACAGCATCTGACCATTCACAGTGCTGTGAGAGAGAATTTTCTTTGCTTGCTTCTCAGGTACCAGAGGCCCTTCCCTTGGGTCAGTCTTCTGCATAGTGCTACTGGTTGTATTTAATTCCCTCTGTGCAGATTTGTTGGGAACTCATTTCAATTTGCTCTGTTTTCTTTTATTGTCCCTAGTGGCAGGGGAGGCCAAATACAAAGACATTTCCTGGTTTTCCCCTAATGGTGAGAAGCTGGCACCGAACCAACAGCGTATCTCAGTGGTGCGAAATGATGACTTCTCCTCCACCCTCACCATCTACAACGCCAACATTGATGATGCTGGCATCTATAAATGTGTTGTCAGTAGCACAGAGGAGGGAGACTCCGAGGCCACCGTCAATGTGAAAATTTTCCGTAAGAGAGCAACTCCAAGGCTATTTTCTGGTCTACCTTGCACATGTATGGAGCAAGATTAGGGAGGCAACCATTTTACCTTCCTAGAAAAGGCTATTTTTAAAGGGGAAGAAGGAGGGTGAAAAGAAAGGGGATGTTAAGAAGATGCAGCCTTCTCCTTTCTTGGTTTTGAGGGGTAAGTGGGAACTAGGACCTTGACCTGTCAGGGCATTACCAGCATGTCTACTGCTTAAATTCATCTGAAAGACAGGAGAGCAAGGGATAAAAAGAGAAGATTCTAGCACATCATAAATATCTGGAAGGAGTAAGCAGAGAGAGCAGCTTTTGTGAATGACAGACATGCTATACAATAAGAATAGTGTTCAGTAAAGAGGATCACACTTTCAGAAGAGTTATAGTAAACCATCAACATGTTGTCCAGCAGAGCCATGATAGCAGCTCCTCCCCTTCCTGCCGGGAAGCTGAGCAGTTCCAAGTTCACATTTTCTCTTTGCAGTGTGGACAAACTAGTGAGCTGGGCAGAGTATTGATTTGGCTCACTGATGTGCCTGGGCGGCCAGGCTGGAAAATGGAGTTCTTGTGTTGCAGTGCATTGAGTCAGGCAGACCTTCATTCTAGGGAACATGTCCTCTGGGGTTTCTTTGCTTTCCTTCAGGCTTGAGTCAGGAGCACAGTTTGAGGTGTGCCAAGAAAGCTGCAGTGACTTTCTTCTTCCATTGTTTTCAGAAAAGCTGATGTTCAAGAATGCTCCCACTCCTCAGGAATTCAAGGAAGGGGATGATGCTGTGATTGTGTGTGATGTGGTCAGCTCGCTGCCTCCTACCATCATCTGGAAGCACAAAGGCAGGGACGTTATCCTAAAAAAAGATGGTAAGGCACAAGAGGTGTCTTGGTGCTTGTCCATTCGGGGGTCAAATGTCTATCTTGCATCAGGGCTCAAATCAGGCTCATACAAGGGGTTCAGGAGAGCAGAATGCTTGTGGTCACAAGGAAAGAGAGAAACAATTTGTACCTAACTCTAGGTCTTAGGATGCAAACTTTGTTATTCAAGGTGCTGTGGTTTGACAATGGCAGGGCAATAATGTTCCCACAGAAATGGCCATCAGGCTTTGACACTGAAATAGGCCAAGGAATGCTAGAAAAAATTTTCAGATAAAAGAAATGCCATCAGACAGAAAAGATGCAGACAGAGAAGACTCCCCAGTCTTCCTAAAGAAAAGGGCTAAAAGGTCCTTGCAAGAACCTTTCCCTTTCTTTCAAAATGCTGCAGACTGTCATGCCTAGAGGGGCATTTTACTAGCAGAGAGGGCTCCAGAGCCCTGACTCCAATTGAGCATTAGTGCCTCAGCTGTGTTTCCCATGTCTGCTTGTTTCAGGCACAAGGGAACTGTAGCAAGACTTGAACTGACTGCCCTTGGGCAAGAGGGGCAAGTTCCAAATTGCTTGTGGTCTGATACTAATTAAATGTAAATGTGTTTGTGTATATTTATCTGTTTATTTCTCCGTGTGTACTTATGGTATAAAGCATCAGAGAAGTTTGCCTGCTACCCCCATCTGGTTTCTTTCTTGGCAGTGTCAGATCCAGTTACAGCAGCATCTCCATTAAATAATGGGAAGGGAAATTTTAGTACACAAAGCCTTGTCTCAACCCGGAAAGGGCAAGGAGAGGAGAAGAACCTGTTACTTGTAGTGAGCTCTCCTGAGCTCAAAAAAAACCTTCAAAAAAACCCCAGAACCTTCTTTTTGTCTTTTTCTAGTTCGATTTATAGTCCTGTCCAACAACTACCTGCAGATCCGAGGAATCAAGAAAACAGATGAAGGGACATACCGCTGTGAGGGCCGGATCTTGGCTCGTGGGGAGATCAACTTCAAAGATATTCAGGTCATCGTAAATGGTGAGCAGCTTAAAGTAAGGCTAGGAGAGGGGTGGGGTATGTAGCACCTGCACTCCAGGCTGCTGATGGAAATGTTACTTTAGATTCACACTCATGATTTACCATCAGCTTACTAGTCTTTCTCTGCCGTGCCAAATAAAAATGTCCATGAAATTGAGTGTTTACAGGACGTTACCGTGTCAAGAGAAACCTTAAGTGTCTCATGACTTAGAGTGAGGTATTGATCTTGTTGGGACTCACAAGTGGGTGTGTCCACAATACTGATTTTCTGTGCATTTCCCCACCGCCCTACTCTTCCTTCCCTGTGCTTATTGCTTTGGAAAGCTCTTGCATCAGACCTGTTGGTGGAAACCTGCAGGTGATGGCATAAAGGTTTGGATTACTAGTGATGTCCGCGTGTAGTGCAGAGATTTACAGTGAGCCTTCCAGGGCTTACTCTTGCTCACATCTTTTGTCCTTTCTAACTTGAATGTGGATTTCTTCTCTTCTAGTACCTCCTTCTGTGCGTGCCAGGCAGAGCACTATGAATGCCACTGCCAACCTCAGCCAGTCTGTCACCTTAGCATGTGATGCTGATGGCTTTCCTGAGCCAACCATGACGTGGACGAAGTAAGATGCTGTGTGCAATGTCCTGATTGTGTGTGAGCATGGATGTTTTTGCCAAGGCCTGGAAAACCAGACTGGAGGGAAAGCAATGTTTTAACTGGAATTAGATTAATTCATTTTTCTCACAAGAGAAAGAATGGCCTCATAATGGAATTGTGGTTAGCTTCTGTTGTGGGTTAACCCCAGTAGACAACTACCACACAGCCACTCACTACACACCCCCCGAGTGGGATGGGGAAGAGAATCAGAAGGGTAAAATCCAAAAACTCATTGGTTGAGATAAAGACAGTTTAATAGATAAAGCAAAAGCTGTGCATGGAAGCAAAGCAAAATAAGGAATTCATGATCTACTTCCCATTGGCAGGCGAGTGTTTAGCCAAGTCAGCTGTCCCAGTTGTATCCCCTCCCAACTTCTTGTGCACCCCCAGCCTACTCACTGGCAGGGCAGTGTGAGAAACAGAAACCCCTTTGACATTGTGTGTATGCTGTTCAGCGATAGCTAAAACATCATTGTGTTATCAATGCTGTTTTGGTCACAAACCCAAAACATCGCACCATATGAGCTACTATGAAGAAAATTAACCCTATCCCAGCCAAAACCAGTACCGCTTCCTGGAAAAACAGTAACAGTAAAAATAGCGATTTTTTTCACTGTCCCATTGCATCCTTTGTCAAGCTGCAAATAGAGATGAAGCTTCATGCTGACCAGACGTGTCCCATGGGTCAGTTATCATCTGTTGCATTGATGGGGAACCTTAGGCAAAAGTGGATGCTGTAACTTGCATTTGTCATGCCAGGAGATCTGCATCTGAAGTCTTTCTCTTCATTGGATCTAAATTTCACCGTCAGGCAGTGATACAGAGTTAAGGTATACTGTTCTTGAAATTGTGTAGCCTTTGGTGAAGGTTATAAGGACAAGTTGTAATGTTGAAAAAGCTGATGACAACCTGGAATACTGCCTTGATACGCAGTAACAGAAACCACCTTCAGTGGTGTTTATAGGCATGTATCTTGCATATAGGCTATGAACTGTGTGAGGAGGTGAAAGGTTGAACTGCCAACAGTCCTAAGGCAGGAGTGGTTAGGAATACATCCAAATCTAAGCTTTGTAGCCCATAGGAGAAGATGGTGGTCCCTCACAACCTGAGGAGTTTGTGTAGTAATGCAGTTCTAGCATTAACAATAAGCCTAAATCAAATAGCCTTTGATTGCTTCTCCTTCCCAACACAGCCAGTGTGCTTTGTGTCTTGCAGGGATGGAGAGCCAATAGAAGAGGCCGATGATGAAGAGAAATACAGTTTTAACTATGATGGGTCTGAGCTCACCATCAAGAAAGTGGATAAGAGTGATGAAGCAGAATACATCTGCATCGCTGAGAACAAGGCTGGCGAGCAGGATGCCACCATTCATCTCAAAGTCTTTGGTAAACACGCTCTTACTGTCCCCCCTTTCCAATCCAGTTGACTGTTGGTAGTTCACTAGTGCAAGCTGGAAGTAACCCACTTATCCCAGTTAATGCCTGGTGTGGCTTATCTGGAGCTACTTCTTTCCCAAGTAATGCTGTGCGCTTCTGCCGTCATGCTAGGCAAAACAGATTCTATGTATGTGTCCGAAACAGATGCCAACTCCGTTCTGCCTCCGATAAAAGAATTTCAGTCCTATGCAGGGGGTGGTGTGAGATTCACATGCTACTTGAAATACCTGCCAGGCCTAGAGGTCTGGATCCAAATCCAACCAAAGCTGCTGTTAAAAGGGCTTTAGCACTTCAGTAGGACTTGCTGTAACCTGGACAGGGAGGTGAACTCCACCCCACCACTGTGTGAATGACCTCAAGGTTGTAGGAATGAATCAGCAGCTTTCCTACCTTCCATGAATCTGCGAGTGTTAAGGAATATAATTCTCCCTGTCCCATCACTCTGCAGCCACTTGACAAAGCTGCTTATCAGAAGGCTGATTTGGGGGATAGAAAGTAGACAGCGAGGTGGAAGACTTAGCTAATAATCCCAGGGACTGATCATTTGTACACTGTTAAATTGGGACCAGCACTGGGGAACATCTTTGTCTGTGACATGGACTGTGGGATTGAGTGCACCCTCAGCAAGTTTGCTGCTGACACCAAGCTGCGTGGTGCCATCAACACGTTGGACGGAAGGGATGCCATCCAGAGGGACCTTGAGAGGCTTGAGAGGTGGGCCTGTACAAACCTCATGAAGTTCAACAAGGCCAAGTCCTGCACGTGGGTTGGGGCAATAGCTTTAAACTGGAAGAAGGAAGATTTCGATTAGGCATTAGGAAGACATTCTTTACTGTGAGGGTGGTGAGGCACTGGAACAGGTTGCCCAGAGAAGGTGTGGATGCCCCATCCCTGGAATTGTTCAAGGCCAGGTTGGATGGGGCTTTGAGCAACCTGGTCTAGTGGAAGGTGTCCCTGCCCACGGCAGGGGGATTGGAACTGGATGGTCTTTAAGGTTCCTTCCAACCAAACTATTCTGTGATTTTATGAAATGGGTTCTACTTCAGATATACGCTCTTCTAGTCCTCTCGTATAAGCCTCAGCTGTAAGCATGTGTAGAAAATGTCTTCTAGTTCTGCAAGGAGGTACCTTCTTCTCAATGTCACTCTGCTCCCTTCCCCATGTGGCAGTAAACTTGTGCCAATTCAAAAGCCTTTTTCACCTAATGTTGCTGTTTCAAACATTGCTGTCGACAGGCAAGCTTCATTCTAGCACTAACTGAATGAAGGTTGCTTTTTCTTTTCAGCAAAACCTAAAATCACCTACGTGGAGAATAAAACAGCCATGGAACTGGAGGATCAGATTACACTGACCTGTGAGGCGTCTGGGGACCCAATCCCTTCCATCACTTGGAGAACTTCCACCCGAAACATCAGCAATGAAGAGAAGGTATAACCCTTCCCAAAACCATGGTCTCATTTGCTGGGATCAGTGCAGCTTGTATCTGCCTGCCTCTGCTGATCCAGAATGCATGATAGCTGCACGCAGATGCACACGGAAATCGTGGTGGTTTGCCTCTCTGTAGTGAGAACACGTGTGGTCCTGCACAGACTGTCTCTGCTAAAGGGTCAGCTCTGCAGCAGAAGTAATGCCGTAGGTGTCCTTCTGTACAAAGAGCCATCTCAGTTTGTAACAACTGAGGATATGCTTTTTAATAGGTATCACTCTGAGTCGAATTAACTTGAAAAACAGTAGACTTTGGACCCTTTTCAGAGGAGTTTCCAAAGGGACCGACAGTTGCAGGAAGCTTGTGAAAGGGTTTTTCCCTTCTGTTTCTGAGGTGGGAATGAGCACACGATTCCAGTGTTGTCCATGCTGTCATGATGATGATGATATGATCTGGGAGGGTGGCAGGTGGAGAGGTATGGGGTATTATCTCTCAAGGATGCAGTGGACCAAAATGAGCCTGTTAATTCCTTCTTGCCCTTCTGTATTCTGTTCTAATACTGCATGTATCTGAAGCACAAAAGCCTGGCTGCCTTTGTGTTCGCCTCTTTTATTGATCACATCAATACCATTTAGTTCTTAAAAGGCAAAAATAATTAGCAGTTTTTCTTTTAAAAAAGAGTGCTTTTTTTTTTATTGGTCACAATTCCCCTTAACTAGACAAGATTAGGATATGCTGTATTACTGTAGATATTTCGTAATAGTTGCATAAGGTGATCAGGAGGCATACTTTAGAGCCAAAGAAAGCCTAGACAAAAGTTGGAGTAAGGAGTTGTTGCTTATTAATAATCATCTAATAACAGGATGCTTCAAGGCTCAGCTAACTTGGACATACCAGAGGTTCTGACTCAATATGAAGGCAGCAGTTGATAGACTATGAAAGTCTTAAAGCAACAGAGGTATCCGCTGTCAGTCATCCACACAGCTACCATTCTGCATTATAGCTTCCTAAACGAGCTTTTTTAGTTCCCTCCATGATGTCAGCTCTTCACCATGTTCTTAGTGTTTAACTTATTAATCAGGGTGCCAAAGTTTTCCAGCCTTAATTCTTTCTTAACATCTTTTGGATTTGAGGGCTAGTGTGAACCCCTGCAATGCTTAGAGAGTTCCATTGCATTCAAAAGCTGTTGGCTTGGGCTCTTAGTACGGCATGAATGGGGGACCTGTTTTGACAGGATAAGGTTATTCATGGTCTTATCTCTGTCTAGGACAGCGGTGGGAAGAGCTAAGTGCTCTAGTGCTTGTAGCACTAGTTTGGATCACAGCCATGGAAAAGAGCTTTGACAGGGAGAAGAATATAAAGACTGAAATAACACTAAATCAAGTAGAAGTCAGTAGGAGAGCCTCTTTGCAGAGGGTTATATCTGTCCAGCCCAATTACACTAACAAGATCTCAGTGGCAAAACTGCTAACCATTTTTGAGACTCTCATATATCCTGCTTGATGCTGTTAAGTTGGTGATCAATATTAAGGAAAATGTTAATACTCTGATAGTTTCTTATATAGATGGGAGGAAAATCAAAGGTTTGAGGTACTACCATGTGTCTCATGTACCGGTTCAAACCTTCAGGGCAAAGATTATTTTTTTGATCATATACCATGCGCTTTCTAGGCAGGATTTTTTGTGTGTGTGATGTATATTTTGTTTTGTTTTTTACTTTTTCCCATTCTCTATCTTGTGCCGTAAGTTTAGGTGAATGGTACAGATGTCCAGAAAGTCCTCAGGTCAAAATAGCTGTGATAAACATTCTACTACATGTACAACCAAATGCATATATTCAGTTTACTGTCTACTTACTGTCTCTGGGGTAGCACAGGGATAGGGATGGTCTTTGATGTGGGACAAACAATACTATTTTCAAAATTATCAAGCCCAACTTTTGAATATGCTTGAAGTACTTGGATGCATCTATCTTGCTACATGTTTACTTTTGTTTACTTTTAATCATACTTCAGATTTTTAAAGGTTTAGAAATGCCTTAACTCCTGTGAACATTTGGTACTTCAGAAAAACATACCCAAAGCCCCAAACAAACAAACAACAAAAAACCTCTTTGGCTTAGAGGTTTTTCCTGCCTCAATCTTTGTCCAAGAACAGAGACAGTCTGACATGTGGGACAAGGGACAGGAGGTGCTATAGCCCAAATACCTAGATTGACAATGTCACAACTATTTCAACATTCCCTCGCTTCCCTGAGAGATCTGTTGATATCCTAGCATGCATAGCAAAAGATTCTCCTCTCTATGGCTATGCCTACATAATGAGGTACCCCTTGGACAATCTTTTGCTTTGAGGATGGTCTGTGAAGGTAAGTGGTTGGACTGTGCTCTAGCAAAATCAGATGATTGGCAACTGTATACCAACACAGATGAACAGACTAAACTTCCAGATACTGGCATGGTGGAAGCATTCTCTTACTAGTAAGCTGGCAGCTTACACTCTCTGCAGGGCAGAAGAATGCAAGTAAAGTAAAAGAAATTAAAAAAAAAAAACGAACACCACAAACAAAAAAACCCAAACCAAACATTTGCTTATATGCGATTTACTTTGGTTGTGAATGTAGGAACATGCTGTTTAGGAGAAACTTTTCCCCCGTCAGTCTGAGATTCCTGTCTATCACTATTGCAGAATGTAGCAAGAACTAACACACCTGGAAAGTCATCAACATGATGATTTGAAATGGTTTGGCTTTATCTTTCCTCAAGTATTTATTGCTGTGCCGTTGTAGGGAGGAGGAATGCTTTCTCTTTGAATGATACCAGACGTAAAGCTGATCAAGCCAGTATGCCACATTCCTCATCACCTTCAGTATATTTCGTGCCCTTTTAAGACACATGTTTCTTCTATTGCTCTAGCAGAATACTAACTGGGATTCAGTAAATATAATTTTGACCTGTTGTGTATTGGTGTATACGAGTTTTACGGTTTTAGTGCAGACGTAAATGTGTTTCTTGTCGGATGTTTGGATGAGGCAGTTGCTAACTACTGTTACACACACTTTCATGGAACAGTTGCAGAGACAGTCCTAGGTTTCTTACCCAGCAGTATAGCTCAGTGTGTGAGGTATGGGGAGGGTAACAGGTGATACTTTTACGCAGGCCTTTTATCATCTTGCCAGAGCTGGCAGTAGGTATATCTGTGTCCTAGGATCTCACTCAGCACTTGTCCAGCCTCCCATGCTGGCTATCAAGACCTACATCACGTTACCATTTTCTCTATGGCAAGTAAAAAAAATAAAGTGAATATTTTCTCACTGGAGTAAGGGAGTCAAAGAATAGAGGATGAGATCAGCTCTGGTATTCTTCCTCCTTTATCCTAATTACAGTTTAATGTCTATAGTGTTATTGGGCCTTTTCCACCAAGGCTGTCCCACCAGGTTCCCTGTTCCTGAAGTAGGAAAATGCAGAAGTCTGACTTCTGAACAAATCAGAGTTTGAGAGGCTCCTTTAGTAGTTGACTGCTTGTCTGAATAACAGATTTCTTTTTGCTGACTCCTCTGACAGGTGAATTACATTGCTGCATTGTGCTACCCTGAGAACAGCCCAATGCATCCTTCCATTTATTTTCTGGGTTACTGTTAGTGACCAGTAGCCTCTATCAACTTGATGTTGTTGGCAGCTAAAGCAAATAGATAAGTTGTTAAAAATTTAGAAATCTTTAGATGAAAACGACTTGATTGAATTCCAGCAAGGTAAGGAGTGCCCCTTTGCCAGGACATAAGCATTGAGTTGCCAGTGTTGCAGCAGCATGCTAGAGCACAACCACCAGAAGATGAGAGGTACTCATTCCTTTGCACAGCTCAAACTAGGTCAAATGTAGCAGTGAAGTAATTAAAAAATAGAAAAAATTAAGAATTGAGTGAAATAGAGAAGAGCCAAATACTCTGCTGATGCAAATGAGCATTGATGCAATACCTTCAGCAAAGTGCTTCTAGATGTGATGCAGCAGATCTAATGTTTCAAAATTTAACTTAATGTAATTTCCTGATTTTTTAATTTTTTTTTTTCCCTCTAAGTGGACAATATATCTTGAATACAATTCCCTGTCTTAAATTTGTGTTGTACTTTGTATCTCATGAGACGTACATGGGAATATCTTTGGATTTAATGATCCAAGGAGTAAACCACATTGGCAGTTCCCGGGAGCTCCCTTGTAACTGAAGATGTTCTCATTTAACAACTTTTTCCCAAAGGGAAGGAAAGATGCTAGCATGCATGAAGGTCTTGGTTACCTCTCTGTCCCCTGCATGCTGCTGAGTAGAGCTCATGTATCTCTTTGTCTTGGTGAGGGAGAGTTAGTATGAAACTATCCAGGATGGAAAATGTGGTTCTGCCTTTTTTACCCACACCCACAAGTGCTATTAAAAAGAAACAGCAAACTCTAGAAGTGTGGGAACAGGCTTTTTACCTCCGTTGTCTTCCTTTAGGTTGATAGGTACTGAACACCAAAAGATAAAAAGATGTCTTTTTTTTTTTTAAAAAATATAAATCTCTGTGCTGGCACCATAGAGACTCAGTGAATAGGACTGAATGGGGACTTGCATGAGCAAGGCAGTTCCCTGGCTAGCCTGGCTTGCTCAGGTATGGAGAATGACTGGTACATCAAAAGGGATTATGCTGAATTATTATGGCTGCCTATTCAGCTTTCAAGGAACTTGTGCACAACAGGAGATATATATATATGTGGAAATGATCAGATGATGGGAGCATCCTAGCCCACGCAGGTGTTGGTGAGCCTCTCTTCAGGTGGCTTCACCTCAGACCTCTACTTACAAGCAAATAACTTGCTTTTATCAAAGACATTCTAAAATTAGGCTGTCTGTACCATATGTTAATACTTAAGTCTCACAGTGTTCACTAGAAGCACTGTGGAAACAATACTACGTTTTTTATTCTCATTTCCTAAGCTTTCATCTCCATGTCTGTAATGTCACTCTCGTGTATGCTGTTATATCCACACGTCAGCAATGCTTGTGCCTCACATTCAATAATGTCATCATAGCCGTGATATTAGCAGGTGATTTTTGACTCCTGAACTAAAATGGATCAAGTTGTAATTGAAAGAGAGACCAGAAGAAAACTATTTGAAAGATAAATTACAGGGGAAAAACAGAGCCCAGCAACTTTAGTCTTTCTGAACGACAGTGAATATGGTCCACACTGTCGGTGGCTTTCTCTGAATGGGAAATATATGGGTTTTGGTAAGGTTTGTGCATGTTTCACTGATGCCTGTTGTTTGGTTGTCCTAAGCCCAGTAAGGACTGGGTGCACACATCCCTAAGCATAATGAGGTGGACTTTATCAACTGGAGGTACAAGGTTCTCCCCTGCTGTCTCCTGTCCAAGGGCATCACACTGTTTCAATGCTCTGCAGTTCAAGGTCTCCTATTCCTGGCACAGTATGCATGTAAAAATGTGTACAAATGCATGATCACATTAACAATATGAGTGTTAATGTTAATCAGTGTGTGCAGGTGGCTAACAAGCCAGTGTTAGAAAACCAGTTCCGTAACTATCTTTGCAATTTAGTGACCTAGGTCATCAGAATCACTTCCCCAGTATGCTGGGAACAGGTTTCTAGAAATGGTGAGATTCGACAAGGGAAACAGTCCCTCAATGTGTGAAAACAGAAGCAGTCTTTAGGTATCATTAGCCCTTGTTTAATCATTTTAAGACTGATTTATAGGATATTAAATTTTGAATGCCCATCTAAATTAAGGTTATATTGGGAAATGGAAATTGTGATCACCCCACACGCATGAGATGTACAACATGGAGCCTGCATGTGCACAGAATGCAATGTGGTGCATACACTATGATACCTAAAAACAACCTTTGATAAACTTTTATTGCTTTTTTTCTGTTGTTGTTGTGTTCTATATCTGTTCTCTCCAGGCTTCGTGGACCCGGCCCGAGAAACAAGAGGTATAAGATTACCAGACCTTTAGCAAACTTCTTAGTTTTTTTTGTTTTGTTTTTTTTAAGCATTACAGATTAACAAATCTCTAGTCCAGTAACCACGCCAACTAAACCAGCATTAATAATATGAACAAATTAAGTATCAATACATAAAAGAAACAGCTTATAGAGTTAGAAGTTGCTTGGCATGTAGTAATGCATTTTTGGATGAGCAAACTAGCTGTGTTGGGAGTAAGTAATTCTGGTTGTTGCTTTTAAAAAAAACCAGAACAGTTAAATAGAAAAGTAAATGTAAAATCTGACAAATACTACTTTCACCATTTTGTTCTATGCTACCAGTGTGAATTGTATCTCTCTGCTAGAGTTTTAAGAATGAGCAATAGTGTGTATTCTGGGAAAGTATTTTTTTCCAAAGGTAGCCTCTTCTGCTCCAGCCAACTCATCTGTTTGCTCATAGTACTCCTTAAGTTTGACCTTCTCTTAAAGGACAACTGCATCATGTTCCATTTCAAAATCAATGCAGATAAATCTTCACAAGTTATATTTCTCTGGAGAATGCTCCAAATTGCTAAATTATTATTTGTCTTTGATTGTCAATGGTCAGTGAGGGGGTGTGGGATAATGCAGTAACTCGGTTTGGTGCAAATGTGATTTGTTGATGTTTTATTTCACATTCAGTGCTCTATTTTAAAAATAATAATAATAACCTACCTTTATATGCACGTGATTTGTAGCATTCTTGCTTCAAAAGGGACCAGAAAATATGTTTCCAAGCAAATAATAGGGGTCAGGTAGAGGAATAAAATTAGCTGTCAGAACTGGATGACTCGTATTTGTATTTTTAGGATCAACTTTTTGAAGGCTCTAGGTATCCTGGTTTCTTTTTTATTTTAAAGACGTCTTAAGCTGTAGAGACTGGTGTGGCCTAAACAAAGTGAACCTCTGACTTAAGCACCATCCACCTTTGTTTCATATGGGGCTGAGAAGATACTGCCCATTCTTACTTCAAAATAATCTGCTGGAATAGATGAATTGTGGCAGGTGAAGGCATCAGATATTCAGACCAGTTTGCGTTGAAGAATTTGGAATTTGAGTAGTTGTATCTCTTCAGGCCTTACATTGATTCCTATTACAGTTGTCTCTGTCTTCCATCCCTCCCCTGCCCCCCCCCCCCCCTGCAGTGTTTCT